>NW_021703767.1:245172-469126 GCF_005190385.1 Monodon monoceros
CTGCCTGCCGATGCAGGGGACACGGGTTCGTGCCCCGGTCCAGGAAGATCCCACATGCCGCAGAGCAGCTGGGCCCGTGAGCCATGGCCGCTAAGCCTGCGTGTCCGGAGCCTGTGCTCTGCCACGGGAGAGGCCACAACAGTGAGAGGCCCGTGTACCGCAAAAAAAAAAAAAAAAAAAAGATCTAATATTCTAATCGATTTAATAATTATTAAAATCACTTTGAAAGATTTAAAGTACGTGCCAGAAAAACTTACTGTCCTATAATCCACATAGAAATGTTAAAATTACAAAGCGTACACAGTAGTGACAAGCCCACAAACTGTATCGCTTGGATGTCCTGTCCTCCACACAGAAGCGCAGGGGAGGCCACCAGCAGACACGGAGCAGTGAGGGGACACTCCCACAAGGCCCGCCCCACACGCACCTCGTCCTCATGCTGCAGCAGCGTCCTGTGCACCGCCTCCAGCTGGACTTCTGCATCGTCAGGACGGTTGCCCGCAGGTGACCCCAGGCATTTGCCCTCATCCAGTTTAGACTGCAGTGTGGACACCAGGAGCAAGTTACTCATCTGCTGTTCCTGTAATGCCTCTTTGTCCTGTTTAAGAAAAAAAGATTTATTTTAGGCAAGTGTTTCAGGAAATTGGGGGCCTCAAACTGCAGCTTGTTATTAAAGTGTAGGTCATCCTCAGCCCTTCTGGAGCACACCTGCACATGCCAGACACACCATCCACAGACCCAGCCATGCTCCAGAGCAGATGCCTGCCTAGTGGAGGGTGCAGCCCAAACAGAGCCGCCACGTGCGCCCGAGATTCCACTGCAAGGAACTTATCCCAGTCATTATTCAACAAGGTACCAAAAGGGTCTCCAGACTGTCAGCAAATTGTTTTAACTGGGAAGAACCTGACAAAGCACAGGGCAATGGCTGACAACACATCCACGCAATGAGTGTTAGCAGCCCAGTAAAAAGTTTTCAAGGAACATTTACTATGGATGGAATGGTCACAGCACATTAAGTAGGGAAGAAATAGGCATCCAAAATTGTACACATGGTCCAACTTTGCAGAGGAAAAAAAAGGCATTTTCTACAGCCTGGTGCCTAGTAAGCTCGGTAGCTGTTGGCTGGAGGAGGGAGCTGCCCAGAACTGTCCCCAAGCAAGGGGGGACAGAGCGAGCCGCAGGCTGACTCAGGAGCCACGGGGCCTGTGCTGGACGTCCTTCCCACACAGCACATCCTCAAGAAGGGGCCTGGGCTTCACCTAGTGGTTCTCATCAGCATTTTCAAACCAAACACACCTGATAAAACCCTCCTCCTTGAGCCAGGGTTTTCTTAGGGCCAAAACGATTCCAAAATAAAATTTCTTATTGAGCCTCAGACTTTCAAGTAACCTTTAAACCCCCAGTGACACAAGATACAAGAAACTTGGATTCCTTCAGGCTAAATGCTCAAAGGAGGGGCAGCGCTGACTGGAAAGGCCCTCCTACGCTGCCCCACTCCCAATCAGGGGACCTGCCCACACACAGCTTTCCCACCTCATCTTAAACTCTTAGACACAAGAACATGCACATCCCTGAGGCGTAATTCCAAACTACAACTAGAAGAACTATCACCGGAGGTGTTTTCACTGAGGAGCTGACACAAATTCCTTACTCAAAAATTAAAATAATTATAACTAGGCTCTATGTAAAGTATTTAATAAAATAAGCTTTCTAAACCTAAAATCTTGAAGATTTACTTAATTACTAGCGATAAACTCAAGAGTACCTGAGAGACAAAGGAGCGCTATAAAACTGGTAAGAAATGTTATTACACTAAATGCGACACTGTGATGTGCAATGAGAAACACGCACCTGGTCTCTGTCCGATGCCTGGCACAGAGCGCCTGACACCTTGGTGCTCCCTGAGCGATGAGAGTGACGAAGGTGCCCTACATTCCCAACAAGCCCCTCCAGCCACATCTGAGTCTGTGTCACAGAGGTGACTTTGGGGAAGCCCCAGGCCACTGGGGCTGTTTGCCAGGGGAACTGACCATGGGATTAAAGGGTCAGAACTTTCAGTCCCAGCCCTGGCCTCCAGGGAGGGGAGAGGGGCTGAAGGGTGAATCCATCACCAATGGCCAATCATGGCTGCATGATGAAGCCTCCATAAAACCCAAAAGGATGGGTTTCCAGGAGCTTCTGGGTCAGTGCGCCCTCCCCACCTGCCCTCTGCACCCTCCATCTGGCTGTTCCCCAATTGCATCCTTTTATGGTAAACTGGCAACCCAGTAAGTAAAGTGTTTTGAGTTCTGTGAGCCACTCTAGCAAATTCGTTGAAACCCAGGAGGGGGTCGTGGGATCCTCAACTTATAAAAGTTGGACCTGAGGTGGGCATCTGGGTGCGGGGACAGTCCTGTGGGACTGAGCCCTTAAGCTGCGGGGTCTGACGCCATCTCCAGGTAGGCGGTGTCAGAGTTGAGCTAAGTCGCAGGACACCCAGCTGGGGTCGCCGGGGACTGGGGAGACCCCCACACGCTTGGTGACCCTGTGTCCACAGTGGAGCAGTCAGAGCTGGGGGTCTGCAGTGAAAAGGAAGCCCCGCCACAGCAGCTTCCCCCCCGGCCGCCCCCCTCCGCCCTGGGACCGCACGCTCGCCTGCTCCAGGTCCCTCGCAGCTTTCCGCTGTCTCTCCAGTTCTCCCTGGAGCTGCATCAGTTTTCTTGTGGTGCTGGCGTTCGTCTCCTGCAGACGTTTTATCTCCTCTTCCTGGATTAATACTTGTCTATCTGCCAACTCTTTCTTTATAATCAGTTCATTAAGTCCATCTGATTTTTCTCTCAATTTTTCTTCTAACAATTCAATCTAAAAACCACAGAAAATGCTTCAGAAACAATAGTTGAAAAAAAAAATCCCACCTTGCAAAGTAAAGAGAGTACAACAACACAACTGTGAGAAAACTGATCCTCTACATGGTTTTCTAGACCCACGCTGCACAGTGAAGCCTGGTGAAAGAATACGACAGAATTCTCTCTGTAAAATGATACAAAAAAAATAACACAGAATTTGTTAGTAAAATAAAATAAATTGTGGGAGGAAGGAATGGAAAGCCACTGAGCAGTAAAAAAAAAAAAAAAAGAACCAAGCACAGATAGATACAGCACCGCCTGGGTCAGGGTCGAGAAGCAGGCTGAGTGCAAAGGTTACACCTATGGTCCATCTGCACAACAGCCTGGAAATTACAAAGCTGTGGAGAGAGCGCAGATTAGCGGGTGGGAGGGAGTGGGCCATCTCCTGTCTGCATGTCCACACCCTGGCTGGGGCCTCCTGGAGGACATCACCACGGGGGAAACTGGTCTTAGTTCCTCTAACTGCAAGTGAATCCACAATCATCTCAAAGTAATTTTAATTTTTAAAAAGAATAAGCAAATCAACTCCAGCGACCTCAGACAGGAAGAAGCAGACAGATCCGACCCCAAGCAGAAGGAAGCAAGAAAAACAAACCAGAGACAGGGCCCCGTGCACCAACCCCTCCCTGTCTGGTCATGCAGAGAACAGGCGAGGGGCGGCAGCACCGAGGGAGCAAACGGACGACGCACAGACACAGACAAGCACGGAGCACTCGCACCTCACCATCCAGCTGCACCGGTGGTCATTTTCGTGTACATGAAAGGCAAAAAAGGGTTTAAAGGTAAAGCTTTTTTTGAAACCAGCGCAGAGAACCGCTCCCCACGGGCGGGGCCTGGCATGCGGCGGGCGGGCTGACTTACGTCGCTGTCGCAGGGACCCGGACCCGGCGGTCGCAGCCGGGCTGCCTGGTGGAGCTGCTCCTCCAGCCTCTGGATCTCCTGCTGGAAGTCCTCGCGCTCGCGTTCCCACTCCACCGCCTGCGCCTGTCGCGAGAGGCAGCCTGTTTGGACCATTTCCCCGAGCGTCCCCACCGCCCTTTGCAGGCAGGAGCGGAGGACGGGGACCAGGCGGAAGGGGCCCCCTTGTAATGGGCACCGCGAATGACGGAGCCACATGAAGAGGCGCGGTCCCCAGGTGGGACCCGGGGCGGCTTCTGAGACATGGGCAGGAGAGACAGAAAGCAGACGGCAGAGGGCCAGCAGACACCGCCCCGGACCAGGGCAAGCTGTGCGTGCACAACACCCGAGAGACGTCCGCCAGGCTGTGCTCACGTTCATCCCGACGCCAGCACAGAAACTACTTAACAACCTAGAATGAAGTTCACGCTATGAAGATGACCTCCGGTGACGCAAACAAACTCATCGCTCGAGACTCTTACGTCCATGAACTGGCGCTGGCGGCGCAGCTGCTGGTCCAGGGAGCCCATCTGCTGCCTCAGGGCGGAGAGCTCCTCGGCCTGCCGGGCGCACGCCTGCTGCCGCGAGAGCTGCTCCTCCAGCTCTGACTCTAGGAGCCTCATCTGGGACAGCAGCGCTGAGCGGTCCTTCTCCGACTGCTCCTTGGTCTCCGACTGCTCCTTGGTGAGCGACTCCACTTCCTTCTGAAGAGCTGCAGGTGCCGAGGAAACAGCTGAGGAGCCCAGCTCAGGGAGCCGTGGGCCAGCAGAAACGTGGAGACGCGCGTTTCTCCAGTGATGGAGCGCGGGGGGGGGCAGCATGCGTATCCCTCCACCCCCCACGGGCGTGTGACTCAGCCAAGGACACAGCCGCCTCGAGAGGACGGATGTGCTCCCTCGACCTGTCAGATCCCGAGCCCACGTCCTAATAAACAGCCACAGTTCTGCCAAAACCCACTGAAAACAAAGCTGAGTACTTCTGCGGGGGGTGGCGGGGAGGGAGGAAGGAAAAATTATACTTTTTAAATGAAAATTGGCTAAAATAAAAAATTTTAAAGCCTGAAAAGAGAATACATCTTTGTGTCCCCAAATGACGTATCAGGTAATTTTCTGGGAATTCTGCCTTCACGTATATTCTCCAACATGGAAAAATAAAATGTAACTTAAAACCTCCACCAGAGGAAACACCAGCCCCGCTGCGGAGGTTCCCAGCTGATGTGCTGACCGCACAGGCCTCCCTACACACCCGGGGGTGACCTGTCTTGAGGAAAAGGGTCGAGCCGTCAGCAAATCTAAAGCCGACCTAAAACGGATGGGGCGACGAGGCCACGATCCAAGGGAAACGACAGGTTAACAAGCATCTTTGGAAAAGAGGTCTCCCTGCAATGGATCTCAAAGTGTTGAAACTATCCTGAAACTGAAATGTTAAACCCATATGTTTGTATTTACATTTCACCAGCTTTCCAAAGTTAATTATTTTGGTTTGTATAAATCTGTCTTTTATGACAAACTATCACCCCCACTAATGTAATATTCTCAATAAGCTTCCAGGCTAACAAGTCAGCAACGATGGCAAATTAGGCTTAAACATGCAGTTAGAACAATGTCCTTCACGGGCCTCAGAGACTAGAAACCAGGGCTCATGTGTCACTGCTGTGATGACCAGTGCTGCCTGGCCAGACACCCAGACAGGACCCGCTTCAGGGTCACACAGCCTTCGTGCAGGCAGGACTGAGGGGAGGTGTCCATGCGGCCATTAAGGCCACACAGAGGGCCAACTCCAGAATCAGGAGACCTCCTGGGGCCCCCAGTGCAGGCCCCCAGCCCAAGGACGACTATGGCAAGACAGGCTTCCTGCGGCTCAGTAACTGCAGTTAAGCATCGTGAGAGAAATGCTTGCCCATTTTTATGTACGAATATTGAAGATCAAAGTTATCTTTCATGTAGTAGTTTGCCACAAAAGCTAAGTACTTGTCCTCTTTAGTAAAAAGTTGGCAAAACCTGACGCAAACATACAGCATATCACACAGAAGTCACTCATGTGCTGTTACAAACCTGAATCCTTGTGTGCTATAGAAACAGGAGTGCCTATAAATGAAAACACACAGCATTTTCAGAAACGAAAACAGAAAACTGGGTGACTTAGGATATGAAAGTTAGAAATAAGAGAAGGGAAAATGTCAGCAGTAGGACTCCAGGAAATGTTGTGGTCTTGATGCCAGGCCTTGGACAACCTCTGAAATGTGCGTTATTTCCGTGATGCCACTGCTTGGTCCGAATGTTGTGCCCCCAGAATTCATATGCTGGTGTTTGGAGGTGGAGCCTTCAGAGGTGATGAGGTCCTGAGGGTGAAGCCCCATGAGGGGATGAGTGCTTCTCTTATAAAAGAGGCCCCACGGAGCTGCTGCCCCTCCTGCACGTGAGGGCCCAGCGAGAAGGCGCATCCACGAGTGGGAGGCGGGCTCGCACCAGAAGGTGACCGTGTCGGCACCTTCACCTCGGATTCCCACCTCCAGGACCGTAAGGGTGAGTAACGGCTGCAGCGTAAGCCGCTGGGTCTCTGTTGAGACTAAGGCCACTGTTGGCCCTCGTGTTGCAGCAGGTCCCAGCTCCCAGGGGCTTTGCTGCTGACTTTTAAAGACAACAAGGAAAAACACAGAGGACAGATGGCATCGCCCTGAAGGTGGGCATGAGACACGCGAGAACAGGTGAGGCTGAGCTGAATTCCCCCATGGGCGCCAGGACCCCCCACCCTTTGGAAGCTGGCCAGCGTTCACGGGGAGCCAAAGCAGAATCGGGACCAAGTGGCCCCCAAGACCGCGCCTGGGAAGGGAAGGGAAGGCCAGGTGCCAGGCCAGCACGCTCCTGCAGGGCGGCAGCGCAGCGGGAGTCCCCAGATGGCCGGGCAGCTAGAGACAGGGACCAGACAACAGTGAGGAACTAAGGTGGGTTAGCCATGTAAAGATGAAAGCAAACCGAAAGGACCCAAAGGAAACCCGAGAATTTCCTGGGGATAAAACAAACGCAGGAGGAAAGACTGCCCTGGGTTGGGGAAAAGGTTCCATGGACCTGCACCCTCCGGCCAGCCCCTACCACACAGGTGGGCTAGACCTCTCTGCAGGGGTGAGGGGCGGTCACAGTGGACGCAGGGGAGGCGCCAGGCCTAGGGCTATGTGGCCGTTCGCCTGACCCCATACCTCTGCATCTCCCACAGGGTCCCGACTCTGAAGCCCTAACGCCACGCGCAGGGAGAGCAGGCTGGAGGTACGAGAGCCTGTGACAACAAACACAGGTCTCAGACGGGGAGGGCCCAGCCACCACTCGGA
Organism: Monodon monoceros; assembly: GCF_005190385.1. Taxonomy (NCBI): domain Eukaryota; kingdom Metazoa; phylum Chordata; class Mammalia; order Artiodactyla; family Monodontidae; genus Monodon; species Monodon monoceros. The sequence continues at coordinate 252,280 of NW_021703767.1, forward strand.
CCCACAGGCCGGGACGCCAACACCCGGGAACAGGAGGGGGCCCCAGCCAGGACACTGCCCCACTGGGACGTGTGGCCCAGGGCGTCCGGGGACAGCAAAGTGTGCGCACGGAAGAGACATCGGCCAAGAAGTAATGACAACAAAGCCCCAGATGTAACAAACGCCCGGCCGCCGGCAGAGCAGGGCAGGCATGGGAAACCACTCCAGATACGGTTCCGGGACGTGTGAACATCCGAGCAAAGATAAACTTCTAAAAACACCTCCAAAGAAACACGATCAGATGTGCCAGCAGGTGTCCGGATGCAAGAAAACAATGGTTTTTAGTCTCAAAGTATTCAAGTAAAAGAAACCAAATCTAGAATTGTGTCTTTCCAGCTACCACTTCATTTAAGGATGAGGTTGAAATAAGGTAATTTTCAGGCACTCGACGTCTTGGAAAGTTTCCCTCACGGTCCTTCTCTGAAAGCATCCAGTCGGCGGGGAGCCGTGGAGAAAACAACCCACATCTTACTGCCATTTAGGGAGCACCGTGCACATGGCACGGACAGACAGAGCACACGCGCTCACGTGCTCATACATGCCTCTGTCCCTGGGGGCCGAGCAGAGAGGGGAAAGCGGGACAAGTTTCTGTGCTGGGGACCAAGGACACGACCTGAACGAGGAAGAAGCAAGCACGCGAGCAAAGCGGAAGGCGGCACAGTCAGCAGGGGACGGCCCTGCCCCAGCTCGAGGTGGTGGGGAAAGCAAGTCCCAGGAAGCCCCGAGCAGACACGGGAGCAGACTCACCGCAGACACAGAACTGAGAAGATGCCACGGGTCTGCTCTCAATTAGCACAACATCCATTAGACACAGTTCAAGTATAAAAAAGACAAAGCAAAGGAGGAAAAAAGAAAGCAGGTTAATTTTTTACCATCAGAAGTTCACATCAAAAAATGGAAAAGAGACAAAAGAATGTTATACATGTTAAAGCTAAACAAGAAGATGAAGTCTGGAGATGACTGTAAATAGTTTTAATAACCCGCGCGGATGGAAACCAAGACGATGGCACAAATCACTCTTTGCTTCAAGAGCCTGCAAGCCCGTCGGAGCCACACATCCACTCAAGAGCCGTGGGAGCATGAACATGCGTCTCGCCCAGAAGAGGTACCAAAGACGAGGGCAGAAACTAAACAGACAACTGTTTATTAATCGGAAAATTAAAAAGAAGAATTGGAGGAAGAGAAATGAGTTTTCTGAGTTGCTTGGGGTGGTGGCTCAGCAGGAGCCCCTGAAAATCAGAAGGTCGCTGGCGCCTTTGCTGTGCAGTGGGGGCAGCAGAGAGGTGGGCCTGGCCGGACTCGCCCCCCCCCCCGGGGGGGGGCGGGGCGGTGGGGGCCGCAGGGAGAGGAAGGCAGGCCCTCAGCAGGCGGAAGGCAGGCCCTCAGCAGGCGGAGCGCAGGCGCAGCCCCAGACAGGCCCTGGACTCGCACAATCACTTCTCACAGACTGGCTGCCCCCACCGCTGCCACTGCCCACAAGCTCCACATTTTAAGCTTTTTATGTTTTAACGTTAAATATTTTAAGATCTAAAATTTCTAAGAATCTGAAACTATAACGACCTGCTTTTGTTAAAACTGTATGTCAGTAAAGCAATTATACTCCAATACAGATGTTTAAAAAAAAACAAAATCAAAAACCATATGTCTTCCTAGCTAAGGTTAACACTTTTCTGGTAATTTTAAAGAAAATTTTTAAGTAGCCCTCATTTTTTTCACATTCTTCGCTATTTATCTTGTGAAATGTGAAACAAAGCAGAGTCAGCATGTCAAGGGGCTTTAACACGGAACCTGGGGGTCATTGAAGAGTGGAACTCAAGCCAGGCCCCAGCGAGGGGAGCCGTGAACTTGGGACCTGGGCCGAAGCTCAGAGATTCCAGGGGCGCAGCAAGAACCGCACCTGCTCCCATCCCCGTAACGGGCCTTCTCCTCCCTCGTGACGGCCTCAGCCCTCAGGCACGTTCAGCCCAGACTGGCTTCTGCCTCTGACTCCAATTAAATTCTCTGTAGGCAAACCCCCCCGTCCTCACCCTCAAAAGCCCCAACTGTTTCTATTGCCTAGCGGGACCCGAATCTGCGCGCTCCAAACTGCAATTCTTTGATCCCAAACAGACACTCCCTGCTGGACCACTGCCTCCAGGATGCCAAGGCTGATGACCGCACACAGGTGGGCGACCCCCTGGCCAGGCGACCCGGCCTCAGAGTCAGCAGCCTTTCCTACAGCACAGTCAGCCACCGCAGCTGCCCTCAAGCCACACGCAGCCCCGCGACCCCGCAACCTCGTCCTCTCTGCCCTCAAAGCCTCGCGTCCGAGCCAGCCCGGCTCTGCCCGCGCCCCCGGCTGCAGCTCGGCCTCCTTACCGGTCTCCCTCTCTCCGGCTTCCACAGCCAAGGTTTCCTTCTGGCTCCATAGCACGGAGTTCTCCTCCTGCAGCTCTGCCTGCCGTCGGGCCGCACACTGCAGCTGCTGCCTCAGGCCCTCCAGCTCAGCCACCAGGCCCTGCTCACTTGCCTCCTTCCGGCCCAGTGCCTCCTGCAGGCCGGCCCTCTCCTCTGTGAAGCCCTCGACGATGCCTGCGGTCCACGCGGGAGGGCGCTGTAAGGCCCCAGGGGGGCGGGGGCGGGGCGTCCTGTTCCCCCGGGGACGGCACCGGACCACCCTCCCCGCGAGGCACAGGAGCGGCAGGCAAGACGAGGGCCCAGCGCACGCGGCCACCGTGAGTGAGCGCCAGGCACCAGGCGCGCGGGGTCGGGGCGGCGGCGCGACCCCAGGAAGGTGGCTGACGCCCTTGCTGTTGAGACCCCAGCACGACGCGCGTCCCCGGCAGGCAGGCCCCACTCACCCTCCGCCTTGTGCAGCGCCAGCTCGAGCCGGGCCTTGGCCGCGCTCTCCGCGTCCAGGTGCTCCAGCAGCTCCTGGTGCTTCCGCACCACCTGCGCCGTCTCCTCGCTCTTGCAGCTGAACTCCTTCTCAAGACGAGAATGAATCTGACGTGCTTCCTCCAGCTGTGAAACGCGTTTGAAAATGGCATTTTGGACCAAAAGTAATCAAAGCTTATACTGACACCAACAGAGTTGTATTTGCATCGAATTCTGGGGAAACCATAAATATCCTGTAAGAAACAGCAATTTCCATGTTCAACGTTATGTCAGTTACTAAATAAGCAACAAATTTTCAAAAAAGTAAAGTTCTGCACATGGAGACACAGACAACACTGCACGGACACACCGTTTGTGACCGTCGACCCCACATGTGTCTGCGTGGAACATGGCGGGGGGGGGGTCATTTCAGAGGACACACCGACAGGAGCCTGGCACCCGGGCAGGGACAGGCCCCCTGGTGACTGCAGGTGGAGGATGGGAAAGGCTCCTGGGTCATCACCACACCGGGCAGGGCACCTGACACGACCCTCCCTCCCCAGGTCGGACACCATGGGACGCCCCCCTTCCCAGGCACAGCCCGGGGCCACAACCTCACCTTCCTCCCCGAGCTCCCCTGGTGGGCATGTCCAGGCTGAAGCCCCCAGGCCACCCACAGGCTGGAGGGCCCAGATTAATCTCTGAATTCAAAACGCCTACACCCAGCTGTCCTGACCGACAACTCGGCACCTGGCCCGGGCCCCCTCAGCCTCCCCCTGCGTGTAACCAACTCTGACCCTTCCAGACCCAGCCTCTAAGGAAACCTGTTGGTTTTACCTTGAAAACAGCCCCTGGCGCTGCCTCTCCTCATGCCCTGCTGTGGGCAGCCTGCCCGAGTTCTCGGCGGCCACTGCCCCTCGGGCAGCCCCACCACTGACCCCGACCTGAACAGGGGCTCCTCGCGCCCCTCTGGCCGCTGCCTGTGTCAACTCCCACCTCCCTCCCCTGCTTCCCCGCTTACACACCCAGGTGCCCCCGCAGAGCACACAGTGGGGACAGCGGGGACGCAGGACCGTGGGCCAGGCCAGACTGCAGACTGGACGGCGTCTGTTCCGTTAACTGCGCTTGGGGACAGTCCAAAGCACCTGATTATTTATCGTAAGATGCTGCCCAACTCTGTCCGGTTTCTGAGAGAAGATGGGACGCAACCAGAGGAGAAACTTCAGAGCTCGCCACTGTGGCTATGCCTGCATTTGCGTCTCAATATTTCTGAGACGTGAACAGCGATGCTTCACGTGAAAATGCTTACTTTTTAACTGGGCAACTTTGGGAAAAGGCTCTCTATTGCTTTCCAAGCTTTCCTACTTAATGTCTGTGCTAATTGTCTGAAGCATTCTAAAAGTTTAACAAATTCCCATCTTCAGTAATAATCTCTAAACATAAGTATATTCAAAATGGAATTAAAATGGTGTACAAGGTGCAGTAAAAGAGGCTGAACACACATGATCTAAATTAAGTGCACTGAGGTTTTACTTTTCATTCACAGCAAGCCTACTTCCCCAAGAATTTCGGCTCAGAAAAGACTCCTATTTGAGGAAAACATGTGGGTGAACCTCCCTGGGAGTAACAGGCTCAGGGCGACACCCGGCAGAGAGAGGAGAGAAAGAAGTCAGACCCGCCTGGAGAGAGGAAACCTCTGTCTCGCCCGCACGGTCTGGTGGAGGATCAGAAACCCTGACTGCCCAGCACCCGCAGGCACCTGGGGCTGCGCTGTCACTGCCAGGCAGCCTCCGTCACCCACCGGCCCCCCGCCCACTCCTTCAGCCTGTCACCCTCCTCTGCAGAGAGGCCGAGGGGCCGTGCCTCACCTGCCTGGTGGAGTCCAGGACCATCTCCAGGAGGCCGTCCACCGCCAGGCCCAGGCTCCGGTAGATCCTCCTGACGGGCCGCTCATACTCCAGCGTGCTTTCTGGGCTCATGAAGAAGCTCTCACAGACATGACTGCTAATCTCAGCCACTGACGACGTCTCGGCACACTCGGGCAATGCGCTGTCCAGCTCCGGCAGGGCCGCGTCGAGCCCGGGCCACACCTCGTCCAGGGCTGGGGCTACAAGCGAGCAGACACAGGAGCCATGCTGCCAGGAAGAACCCCGGTGCCCGGCCTGGGGGCTGCGGGCACAGGGCTGTCGGCGCTCACCTGCAGGCGGGCTCTCGTCCTCCAGGCAGAGCCCCACGCGCTCACCGATGCGGCTCTTCAGGGCAACAGCGGCCTTGAGCGTCTCCCCAAACAGGCCCAGCAGCCTCCTCAGGGCGTCCCGGAGAGCTCTCCTGAGAGGGGCACACACGGGCAGCGTCAGCCAAGACCCCGCCCGGCTGACCGCACGTGAGCAGCACCGTGGGCGACCTGAGTGTCCCTCTCCTGGAGGTCTGTGCCCAGCCCAGCAAGGGGGCTTCATCCGGGAGCCCCTCCCAGCTGCTCTGCCCGCAGCGGCGCCACCACGAGCTGCACAGACCCAGCCTGCCCCCCGCCACAGCCTCTCTGGCACTCAGGAGCAGAGCTGGGCGCCAACGTGGCCCCTGAGGCCCCACCCTCTCAGGATACACCGGCTCAAACGCCCAGGTCACCCCTTGCCCACAGCCCACCAGCACAGGAAGGTGCCATGTCTCCCCGTGTCTCTCTCTGGGGCCACACAAACACGGAGTTTGGGATGTTTGGTTCCCCTAGGACAGGAGTCCTGTCTCTGAGCCGCATCCTCCCAGACCAGCCCTTCCAGCTGGGGGGCATCAGCTGGGGCACGGTGACCCCGCCCAGGCCGTGGCTCCGGTGCCCACGAGACGTCAGGGCTTGGCCAGCCCCATCCGCCCGCGGCTCACACCCCTCCCTCAGGCCCAGCACAGGGAAACGCCACTCAAGACATGGGAAGAGCTGCCCCTCAGGAAGCTGACACCCCAGGTCAGGGCCAGAGATGGTGAGAAAGGGACGCGGGGACGTGAGGGGCGGGGGCAGGCGGGGGCAGACTGCAAACGGCGGGCCCGACAGCCCCTGCTGCTGCCCAGGCCCCTCGGAGGGAGCGTGCGGGGAGGGCATAAGGACCACCCCCAGACGAGCTCGGGCAGGCGGTGTCTGCTTTGCTCTGAGAGAAAATGCCAGAAGGCCCCAGCCCCCCCCCCTCCTTGGGCCCCGTCCAGGCCATACCGACCCCTGGTCCCTGAGAAGCCTCATGAACGCCAAACACTCGTGGGTGTCCCTGAGGAGCCCCATGAACGCCAAACACTCGTGGGTGTCCGCGCATCTCACCTGCCGGGCACGCCCCCCGAATGCCTCGGGGCCTTTGCTCTCTGCCAGCCCCTCGAGGGCAGGGCCAGGCCTGACACGTCCTGCCCTGCACTCCCCTCATCGAGCCGCAAGGCAGCTGGGCACAGCACACAAGGTCCTCGCAGAGATAACGAAGCCGTGAAAGCATGAACGGAGAGATGGAGCCCACATGAGCGGCACCCGCCCTCCGCACAGCAGCCCTCCCCCCTCCTCCTCTGACCCTCAGCGCCACATATACGGTAGCGCCGCGCTGCTGAGGACAAGGGTCCAGGGGCAGCAGGGACCCCAGACCAGCAGGACCACGAGATACCGGCAGGGACAGGCCAAGGGATGCACAAAGGGGCCCAGAGAGGCCGGCCAGTGAGCTGCACCTTCCCAGGCGATGCTGAGCCAATGGCCCCGACAGGCAAAGACGAGAGCGTCTCCTGACATCAGGCAAACACAACTGAACAGCTCACTCCAGAAGCACACGAGAAGCGGAGCTAAAACCTGCCTAGCGCCAGGTGGGAAACTATTTCCTAAATAAGACTCCCAAACAAACAAGAAAAGGGACGGTAACTGCCTTCATAGCAGCATCAAATCTTGTAACCTGGCAAAATGAGAAGGTTTGGCAAAGCGAGGTGGTGGGTATGTGGGTGCCACGACTCAGCGCTCATCTTGAAGTTTAAGGCCCTCCTGGATGAGAGGACCACGCAGCACAGGGTCCCATCCACCAGGTGCCAACATGCACTCCAGCCCGAGAAGCAGAGGCGGCCACTGACCTCTCGCCGTGGGACAGGTCGATGTCGGACTTGAGCATTGAGATGAGAGTTGTTTCCTCCTGGTTCTCCCTTTCCCGCCTTTGCTGAAGCCTCTCCAGTTCGGAATGGCGCTCTTCTATCTCGCGACTTAAGGATAAAATCTGGTCTTTTAGCTGTTGAAGAAAAATTGTTAAAGCTTTAGTTAAGACAATTTAGTTAAAACTAAGCTTCTGTAAGGAACTTTCTTTATCCAACAGCAGGTCTGTGGTTTGTGGGATGGAGAAAACGGATGATGGGACACCAGCGTGGGGCCCATAAAGCACGCAAAGCACAGGCCAGAGGAAAAAGAAGGGTGTAATTTTGAAACCAATTTACTGAAGAGAACAAAGGGAACAGAAAACAGTTTCAATGCTGTGCATAGAGGGAACCTGGGAAAAAAGTGTAGCTCCTATAAACCACTGGGCCAAATAGGTCGCTGGTAAAATGAAAGAAAATGGAATAAGTAAACAGAGAATGGCAAGTTTCAAGATGGCAAACAATGACCAAGAAATGGACAAAAGAGACACAGAAGATGAACTGCATGCCCGGACGGCTCGAGGCTGGGGCGGCCCCAGAGGCCAGCGTGGAGCTGGCGGACGGCAGACCCTTCCCTCTGCTGGCCCTGCTCCCTCACCTGCATTCCTATCAAATCTTCCTCCACTTACAATGGGGTTACAGCCCAAGACACCCATCCTAAACTGCAAATACCATACATCGAAAATGCATTTAAGGACCTCCCTGGTGGCACAGTGGTTAAGAATCCGCCTGCCAATGCAGGAGACACGGGTTTGAGCCCTGGTCCGGGAAGATCCCACATGCCGCGGAGCGGCTGGGCCCGTGCGCCACAGCTACTGAGCCTGCGCTCTACAGCCCGTGAGCCACAACTACTGAGCCCGCATGCCACAACTACTGAAGCCCGTGTGCCTACAGCCCGCACTCCACAACAAAAGAAGCTGCTGCACTGAGAAGCCCATGCACTGCAACAAGAGTAGCCCCCACTCACCGCAACTAGAGAAAGCCCGCGCACAGCAATGAAAACCCAACGCAGCCAAAAATAAATAATTAATTTTTTTAAAAAGGAAATGCATTTAATACACCTGTGAATGAAAAGGGTCACCTGCCATATCAGTAAACAAAGGATGTTGCAGCCATCAAGCCACCACAGCTGCCCAGACTGAGCCCTGAGTGGGCTCAGGATGGGAAAGCACAGGATACTGGCCCCAGGTAGAGGAGGTACAGATCAAAAAAATGATTTCAGTGAGCCCAGACTTTGCTTCTTCCCGTATATAGAAAAGCGCTAAATTCATTAACTTGAGATGCCTGGTCTCTTTAATTAACAGTAATCTTTTGAAAAGGAAAAGCAGAGCGGCTGGCTGTCTTGGTCAAGAATGGCTGTCAGCGCATCAGTCGTTCACCTTTCTGGTCGTGTGGCAGATGGGGAGCTGTGGCTGCCCTGCCCAGCATCACAGGAGAGAACTGGACCACATATCACTAGCCCAGGGAAAGATAAAAATTCAACATTCAAAGTACTGTTTCTATTGAATGTACACTGCTTTCACACCATCGTAAGTCAAAAAATCCTTCCTAAGTCAAACGACTGTAAGTCAGGGACCGTCTGTACTCAATAAGGTAATAGAGTTAATTCATCAATGAAGAACATTTGTTCATCAAAAGATGACAAAAGGGTAGAAAAACCCCACAAATTAGAAGAAATCCAGAAATACAAAAACAAACTTCCCTAAATCAGTAAGAAAAAGACGAACAACTGTTTTAAATAGAAAAATGGCCAAAGATACAAAAAGGTATTCCACAGAAAGGGAAACAAATGGATCACAAACATAGTAACACATGCGCATCTTCTCAGCAAATTAAGACCACCAAGAGACACCATTTCGTTGCCACAAAATTGGCAAAAATTAAAAAGCAAGAACATTCCAGGAGAGGATATGGAGTAACAGGAGCTCGAGTGCACGACTGGTGGAACCACCCAGAAACAGCCTTGGGGTTACCCAGCAGGGGCAGAACCCCACAACCTGGACACGCACTTCTGGCTTTAAGAAGCTCCTGCACATCTGGAGTAAGAGGTGTGTGTAGGAAACTCAGGGCAGCTTTATTCATAATGGCAGAAAGACAGAAACAGGCCCAAGTCCACCGATGAGCACACACGCAACGGATGCCATTCGGCAGCTTGGGTGGCGGGTACGGCCCCCCCAGCGCCGTCTGTGAACCTCCAGTCAACACGGAACGAGGGAGGCCAGCACACACCCCCTTGTGAAGGCCGGAAAGGGCTGAGGCTCAACAGCAGAGTGTCCAGGAATAAACACATCAGTGAGCAAGAAACCTGCAACGATCAGAAGGGTGGTTGCCTCGGCGGGGGGCAGGGGGCAGGGGGGTCTCCTGAGGTGCTTCACGTGGGTGGTGGGACACCATCCTTACTCCACAGTATTACTTTAACCGAACATGTACATTTTAAGGACACCTGTAACATAATTTCACAGTGGAAACAGCTTCCCGCAGAGTCTGGTTTCCTGAAGGGTCGCACGCCCTGCTCCGACCGGGGAGCCTCTGGGCAGCGGACGCACAGCCTGGCCCACCGGCCCAGGGGAGCCTCCTGCTGCCCGCCTCCACGCGCCCGCACAAAGGCATCCCCCACTCCTGCCGCCTCTCAGTCTTTCCTCCCCACCTTCTCTCACACTCCTGCCATCAAGCAACCATCCCCCCTTTTTAAAGGTAAATCGCTACGTATGTTTTACAATTTCTCTCTTAATTCAGAATTTAACATTTCTTTTTAACTGTAGTAATACTTTTATTAGGACTGTTATTGTTTCTGGTCCTTGAGGTATAAAATCGCAGAGGCTTTGAATGGTGTATTCTGTACAAACTTTTAGTATTTTGTACAGAATGAGCTGTTTTAAGAATGCATGTCATGTACCAGCAGAAATGCCTGGTATACTGAAGAACAAGCTTAAGAAACACTTCGAGAGGCTCGTTCTTCCTCATGGAGCCCCCTCCTGCCTAAGCCCTGGTGCCGTCCTTGCTTCCCTGCACGTGCCCCCCATCCTCCTGCCTTCTCGTGGCTGGGCTCCCAGCACAGGAGGGGCCTCTGCAGCCAGGAACATGCCCCTTGACGGGCAGCTAATGACTGACCTCCACAGACACATGCTGCCCTGAATCTGGCTGGGAGTGACTTTGACATCTTCGGTACCAAATTAAGTCAGACACACCCATGTGCAGTGTTTACAGTCAGAAGGCCTGGCCCCACCACTTGGCAGCCATGGACTTTGAGCAAATTAACGGAGCCTCTCCTGGGCCTCAGTGTCCTGAGAGGGAGAGAGCTGCACAGAAATGAGAAAATTCTACATCTAACGTGCTTAGCGCGGTGCCTGCACATATTCATAAGAAAACTGTGCCTCCAGTGTGTGAATAAGTTCAAATCCAGTGACCCTGTATGATGATAAAGTCAAAGAAAGCAGCAGTACTGTTATGACTCTGAAAGATCACACAGTGGGACTATCTCTAAAAATAGTATAAATACACATTCGTATTTTCAATAATAATAATGAAAAAAACCCAATTCAAAAATTGTCAAGGACCTCAGCCATAAAAAAGAATGAAATAATGCCATTTGCAGCAACATGGATGGACCTAGAGAGTATTATGCTTAGTGAAATAAGTCAGACAGAGAGAAAAATACTGTATATCACTTATATGTGGAATCTAAGAAAATGATACAAATGAACTTATTTACAAAACAGAAATAGACTCTCAGACATGGAGATATATTAGGAGTTTGGGATTAATATGTAGACACTACTGTATATAAGATAGATAACCAAAAAGGACCTACTGTATAGCACAGAAAACTACATTCAATATCTTGTAATAAGCTCTAAGGGAAAAGAATCTGAAAACGTATATATATACACTTTATATATATATATATACACACACACATATGTATATACATATATATATATATATATAACTGAGTTACTTTGTTATACAGTTGAAACTAACACAACATTGTAAATTAACTGTACTTCAACAAAAAAAAACTGTCAAGGACCTGAACAGACAAAAATGGCTAATAAACCCATGAAAAGATGTCCAACATCACCAGTGATTAGGGAAATGCAAATAAAAACAAGATATCACCTCATATCCATTATGATGGCTATTATTTTAAAAAATGAAAAACAACAAGTGTTGACAAGAATGCGGAAAAATTGGAACATTTGTGCACTGTTCGTGGAAATGCACAATGCCACAGCTGCTGTGGAAGACAGTTTAGCAGTTCCTCAAAAAGTTAAACACAGAATTATCATATGACCCATCAACTTTGTTCTTAGATATATACCCCAAAACTCAAAAGCAGGGGCTGAAGCAAATACTTGCATCGCAGCGTCCACAGCAGCATTATACACACAACAGCCAAAGGAAGAGACGACCATGAACAGATGGCCACCAACAGATGAACAGATAAACAAAATATGGTGTCTATATACAGTGGAATAATATTAGTCGGCCATAAAAAGCCATGAATGTTGATACACGCACAACATGGATGGACCTTGAGGACATTATGCTAAGTGAAATGAGTCAAACACAAAAGAACATATATTGTGTGATTCCTCTGAAATGAGATCCCTCGAGGAGTCAAATTCACAAAGGCAGAAAGTACAGTGGTGGGTACCAGGGAAGGATGGAGGGGGATGGGAGTTATTATGTTTTTAATTAATTAATTGATTAATTTATTTTGGCTGCACTGCGTGCGGGCTTTCTCTAAGTTGCGGCGAGGTGCGGTGACTTCTCTTGTTGCAGAGCACAGGCTCTAGGCGTGTGGGCTTCAGCAGTTGTGGGACACGGGCTCAGCAGTTGTGGCTCGCAGGCTCTAGAGTGCAGGCTCGGTAGTTGTAGCACACAGGCATAGGTGCTCCGCAGCATGTGGAATCTTCCCAGACCAGGGCTCGAACCCGTGTCCCCTGCATTGGCAGGCGGATTCTTAACCACTGCGCCACCAGGGAAGCCCAGGAATTATTTTTAATGAGGGCAGAACTTCTACATGGGATGATGAACAAGTTCTGGAAACGGAGAGCAGCGATACTTGCACAATACTGTGAATGTGGTTAATGCCACTCAACTGTGCACTTAAAATGGTTGAAATGGTAAATACTATGTTATGCACATTTTACCATACACAAAAAAAGAATTAACAAAGAAAAGATGCATCCCACATACCTGCAGAATTTGGTTATTCTTCTCCCGAAGCTGCAGAGACAGAGACTCTTTCTCTTTTTGGTAAAGAGACTGTACCTGCTCACGCTCAAGTTTATGTATCGTCTCTTTTTCATGCAAAGCAGCTTTCTTTTCACTTTCAAATTCACTCTGTACAAAAGTACATTATTAACAACAACAAAAAATGCCATTAAGTTATAAAATTATAAGGATAATTTCTCCATTTCTCTGCTGTTCACTAGAATTTAGTTCATTCAACAAATATTCATTGATTCCGTATTCTGTGCCAAGAACAATGATCAAAAAGGCCAAGGCCACTATCCCCAGTGAACATGCGTTCAAATGTGCTTATCATATAGAATACAAAAGAAACAGCCTGCTACCTTTCCCAATGGTCACGTTAAGAAATTCTCCATCATCAGGGTATCATGACCATCAAAATCCAAGATATTTAGAAACCTAACTTCCTCAGGTTTTAAAAAATAAACCCTGTTTCTTCTTAAATAATAAAAAATATTTTTTAATAATGTTCACCTAATGAATTAAAATACATTAATGAAATAAGCTTTTTTTTTTAAACTACAGAGATAGCCCTTCCAGAATGACAGAATAAGGGCCTCCAAAAATCCACTCCTCTACAAGAGCACTGAGAACACTGGCAAAAACTGTCAAAATCAACTTTTTCATAGCTCTGGAAATTAAAGTGTTTATTAAAAACAAAGGCTGAGTCGCCATCAGAACAGGAAGCTTTGAGTGTTTGAACCTGCCCTAATCCCATCACTCCAGTCTCTGGGATAGCCTTGAAAATGCAGCCCAGGGAATTCCCTGGTGGTCCAGTGGTTAAGACCATTTCAAGCTTTCACTGCTGTGGGCCCCAGGGTTCAACCAGGGTTCAATCTCTGATCGGGGAACCCGCCAAAAAAAAAAAGAAAGAAAATGCAGCCCAGCAACCATGGGGGGAGGAGGAGAAGAATGGGTTGCACCAAAGCACCACCACCAACTGTCACTAACTGACCTGTCTAGCAGCTCACTGAAGAGCTCCATTCTCAAAGCTGGTTTTTTACTGGCTCTGATTCAGAGCTCACCTCAACAATCCTGTGCCCAAGCCATTTGGCAAAACAATTAGCAGCAACTGTTTAACAGCTCAGCGGCCTGAGGCAGTGATAACAACTGGAGCTAATAAGAGGCTGATCAAAAACCTTAAAAGGAAGTGAAAGCTAAGGCAGAGATGTATACTGCCTGCCACAGCATTAAAGGCATGCCCAACCAGAGCCCCACAATAAAGAGACAAGATTATAAAATGAAATCCAATAGATATTCTGAAGCTGAAAAGCACAATTACTGAAATAAAAGTTTCACTAGAGGGACTCAACAGCAGATTCAAGTGGGTAGAAGAATCAGCAAACATGAAGACAGGTCAAATGAGATTATTCATTATGGGGAACAAAAAGGAAAAAAAAAAGAAAAAAGAAATAAAGTAAGTAGGCTCACAGGCCTTTAGGACATCCTCAAAGACCAACATACACATCATGAGTGTCCCAGAGGAAAGGACAAAGGGAACACGGCAAAAGAATACTTGAAGATAATATGCCTAAAAACTTTGCAAATTTGATGAAAAATATTAATCTATACATAGAAGAAGCTCAATGAACTCCAAGTAGGATAAACTCAGAGACCCACACCTGGACACATCATAATCAAACTGCTGAGAGACAAAGAAAACCTAGAAAGCAGTGAAAAGCAAGTAACTTATTTTGTCTTTTATGTTTATGTGTATAGTGTGTAATTCTTTTTTCTATGTGATTTAGAAGACAAACGCATAAAGAACGAGCATAAAGTGTATACAGATGCTCTTTGTATGACAATATTAGCACAAAGGAGGAAGGAAGGAAGGAAGGACGGAAGGAATGACGCTATACCAAAGAACAATTTTGTGAACTATTAAAATTAAGTTGGTATTAATCTGAACCATATTGTTATAAAACGTTCAATGTAATGCCCAGGGCAGGCACTAAAAAAATTAAAAGCAAACAAACAAAAAAACAAAACAAAAACAAAAAAAATATAGAAAAATAAACATCAAGGAAATCAAAACAAAAGGCGGCAGTAATGGAGATTTAGAGGAACAAAAGAGACAGAAGATATATAGAAAGCAAACAGCAAGTACTGACACACCCTATAACATATATGAACCTAGAAAACATTATTCTAAGTGAAAGAAGCCAAACACAAAAGGCCATATTTTGCATGATTCGATTTCTAAAAAATGTTCAGAAAAGGCAACTCCACAGAAGCGGAGAGTAGATCAGGGGTTGCCAGGAGCTGGGGGAGGGAAGAGACTGCTAACGGGTCGGGGGTTTCTTTTGTGGTGATGTAAATGTTCTGGAATTAGACGGCAATAAGAGTTGTACAACTTTGTGAATATACTGCAGACCACCGAACTGTATATTTCAAAAAGAGTGATTTTTATGATATGTGCGTTATATCTCAATAAAGTTGTAATTAAAAACAAAACAAAACCACAGTAAAAATCATTGTGAGAAGTAATGCTGAATGCTCACTCATCCCGTGCAGACACCCTTCCGTGGCAACAGGCCCCTTGAAGCAAGAAAAGGCTTGACGTGGCCGCTGCTGAGTCACCAAAGCAAGGCCATGAGCAGGGCTCAGATTTTCCCAGGCTTAAATACAGCTGGCTCTTTACCATGGGGCTGGACAGTGTGGGTCCACTTACCCCCGGATTGTTTGTTTTGGGCCGTGCTGAGCAGCATGGGGCATCTTACCTCCCTGACCAGGGATCGAACCCAGGCCCCCTGCACTGGGAGCGAGGAGTCTTAGCCACTGGACCGCAGGGAAGCCCCATGGGTTTTGTTTCAATGGTAAACACTACAGCACCACACGATCCGTGGCTGGTTGAGTGTGCAGATGCACAGTAACGGCGGATACGGAGGAGCCACATGTACCGAGGGCCAGCTATCAATCACACGCAGATTCTCAACTGTGCAGAGGGCCGGCACGCTTAATTCCGTGTTGGTTAAGGGTCAACTATTTGATGACAATTTCTTAAAAGAAAAGGAATGCTAACTAGTCAACTTAAATATAAAAAGGAAGGAAAAAAAGTTGCCTTGAAAAATCTCAGTTTCTAAGACAATGAATATGTTTTAATTTTGCATATCAACATTAATTTAGAATAAATTTTTCTTACTTTGCAGGTGAGAAAGGATAGCAATGAAATAGATCACCCTTGAGCCCAGTACCTTTAACTGTGTGATGTGCTGCTCCAGCAGCGCCTCCGACCGACACTTCAGCAGCTCAATCTCCTCCCGACAGCAGAGCCGCTGCTTCTCCTCCTCTTCCATCTCCGCAGGAACCGCAGCGCCCTGCTTGAGTGGGGAGGAAGGTCAACACTGGGCCTTGCCCGTGTGCGTGGATCTGTGGTGAGGCTGGAGCTCAGCTTATTCCACATATTTCCACGTGACGACACGCAGCAGTCAGGTTATAGCCCACAGAAGACGTCAAGTCACTCTCTGTGGGCTCTGGCTTCTCACCTCAGCCACAAGCATCAGAGAATGGGGTTTGCACAGAACACTGCAACTATACTTGAAGCTCTACAGGCCGTTTCCGAATTAACACAGCACATTCTTATAAACTTCCTCTCCTGGAATAGGTTTAACTCAATCCTTTAAAAGGAAGAATCAAGTGCAATTTCAAGTTGGGACATGTGGCAGTTTCCAAAGCCCTTTAACTGTCTCATCTGCACCACAAAACCACTTCATGGGAAGGACGGGGTTCACCCAGATGGTTCACAGCCAGGAAGGAAGCTGCAGCCCTGACAGTAACCAGATTTGACCACGGATGCTGGCTCTGTGGGTGCCAACCACAAAATGCTAGTGAACAAGAACAAAACCCCGAATGCCAACGGGCACCACAGACCGGCAGGGCAAGGCCAAGGGAGAAGAGGACAAGCCACACTCCCTTTCCCCAAAAACAGACTCCAGGACACTGAAGGACGCTGGGAAAAATAAGAAAACATCAGCACCCAAGAAGACGCAAATCCCGCAAAAGCACATGGTAAACAGGATCCCGCGTGTGGACCGCTCTTCGGGTGCCCGCCCGCCCGGCACAGGCATCTGCGCCCCTCCCCCTCAGCACCTTCAGCAAACAGGTCCTGAGGGCGGACCCCGCACGCTCGCTGGCCTGTTAAACGCTCCGGTTGACAGGTCGAAGCGTAAGCACCTGCTTCTTGAAAAACTTGTGCCACAGATCACATTCTTCAGGCAAAAATCTTTCACGGAAGCCAAATGTTTACAAACAGATAAAAGTGAACTTCTGTTTGGGGTCAGGGTCAGAGTCCAAGAGCACCCCACACCCCGGCGTGCCTGGAGTCCCGGGGCCTGCAGGCTGCATTGTGCACGTGAGAGCCCGGGCCCGGGGGCTCAGGCTGCTCTTTCTGGCCACGGGGTCCTTCCAGGCCTTGGGGTCACTGCCCACAAACAGAGAGGGCGGAGGGTGGGTGCCGTACGGAGCTGTGGCTGGGAAGGAAGAACCAGCCCACCGATGCCAAGCGCCTGGGTCGTCTGCCCCACTGAGGCCCCACGGGCCCCAGCACAGAGCAGCCCTTGCTACAGGAGCGGGAGACACACACAGGACTTGTTCCCCAACCTCCACGGCCTCAGGAAGGGTTTCCAGGCAGCTGGCAGAGACACGCCAGGTCCAGCAAGACGTCCCAAACACAGTCAGGAGCAGCGGACACACAGCACCCCTCCCAGGCGCCCTGTGGGTGGGGGAAATCACCCTAACCTGACACCTGCGAGGGGCAGTGGGGACACCGCGACCTGCTCTGCCCAGCGTGCCCCCAGGTCTGGAGCAGGACAGTCAGGGGAGGCCACAGACGTCATTGCGCATTCAGCCCCGCGACCTGGACGCCTCAGCACCCCCGGGCTGGCTGTGTGACCTCGGCCCCCGTGACCTGACCGGACAGGCTCAGAGGGGGTTTTACTTGTGCCACTCCCTGCATCCCCTCAAGACCTCCTTACACACAATCGTTCTATTTCCAGCCTGACTAAACTCTCTTTAATCTGTTCCAAATGGTAAAGTCAATATAAGCAAAAGATGTTTTTAAAAAGTTATTCTCGGGCTTCCCTGGTGGCGCAGTGGTTGAGAGTCCGCCTGCCGATGCAGGGGACGCGGGTTCGTGCCCTGGTCCGGGAGGATCCCACATGCCGCGGAGCGGCTGGGCCCGTGAGCCATGGCCACTGAGCTTGTGCATCTGGAGCCTGTGCTCCGCAACGGGAGAGGACACAGCAGTGAGAGGCCCACGTACCGCATAAAAAAAAAAAAGTTATTCTCGAGTTTTTCTAAAAATCCACAGAATTACGTGGGAAGTGTCATACATACTTTAATCATTAGAAAAACAATGGATACACTTAAAGAAGAAAAAAATAAGTAGTTCTGCACAAAGAATACCAACATAGTATTTAGAATAAATTCAACTGATAATGAATTAAAGACATTCAAACTATATCTAAAATAACCAGAGGTTCTCTTAATATTTTTTAAAAATCATACGAACAGATTTTTTTTTTTTTCCCCAAGAAAAGATGACACTGCCTGAGCGAGCAATCAACAGTGGTCACACGACAGTTAACTCCTGCTTTCCTTCCACTGCTCAGTGTTACCAATATAAGGGTGATTTCTTTGCAGGACACTTATCTCTAAGAAAAGGAAATCAGGCTTATGTTTTCAGAGAACTTTTCTCACAACCAAACTCCAAAGGGAAGTAACCTGAAAAATAATCCAATCGCTTCACAAGCGCTGGGTAAACAACTCTTCTGAAAAGTGACACTGCTTTTCAAACAGGTGCAGAGATATTTGTGGCGCAGATAAAACCCCTTCACAGAGGAAGAACACCACGTCCCTGCTATTTTGGGGACAGTGGCCACAGCATCCCAGGAGACACCCAGCAAGGCTTTATGGAATATCTGTCTGTGAGGTCAGCCTGAGGGAAGACGGCAGGAAGAAGAGGCCACCACCTGGAACTATTCTCACCAAGCCATGGATCTGAATCCCATCCCGTGTGTAGACTGCTGACACGTTCACAGGCAATAAGGGGGAAATGTTAGCCAACGTCACAGGAAGCAGTAAAAACAGATTCAGCACAGCTCAGGCCCTATGTGGATCCCAATTTGACCAGCCACAGGAAGAGACTGGAACTTAGGCTGGATATGTGATGAAATTAAGGGATTACTGTTAATTCTGCAGGTTAGCATGGAGCATGTTATGGTATATTGGGGCGGCTAATGCACTGAGACTGGCGTGTACCCATGGGCAGTCAGATTCTGAACTGTTCTCTGTTTCTGTATATGTTGAAATTTTCTCCAATAAAAAGTTAAAATAAAAATAGGGGAAGAAACTGCATATCCCACCTTCCCACAAACTTAGATGTTTTCTCCTGTGAAATGAGCTAGACAAAAAAGGTCACTTAAACAGTATCTAATACTCACATCCTTAGTAGCAACGTAAAAGAAAGACATACTTGAACGAACAAATAGAAAAATACTTCCCAAATGATCTCAGCGCTCTAAAGAGAGTCAACACGGAAGTACAAAAATGCCGAGCCGAAGAGCAGGACGCATGTCACGACCAGGTAACAGAACCATCAGAGTGAACAAACAGGATCCAACAAAGTTTCTTTGGAGAGAGGATTGTAAGCCAATAAATACCAGGGAAGGCCAGCGGCAGAGTCTGACTCTTCAGAGGGTTAGAGAAATGAAACTCAGACACCTCCACAGGTCAGCAGGTCTCAGGGAAGCGCCCCAGAGGAGGACGTTGCTCACGAGGGCACAAGAGCACCGAAAGCAACGACAGCAACGAGAGCACTGAGAGCACGAGAGCAATTGGGCTGCAGCCAGGACCACCGTCTCCTCCACGGTGCCTGCAGCAAGCACCATCCCGGCAGCCACTTGACCCCTCTGTAATGGCCCCTGAGGACTGAACTCGAGGGGCTGGGGCACTTAGGACACTGCAGGGACAGAAAGCGGGCTGCGGGGGTGAGGGTGACCTCAGGTGGCCTCGGCCTGCAGCGGCCTGAAGCAGGATTTCAGTTCCCGACCACAGATTGAGGTTGGGCAGAGGCAGTGAGAGCGCTGAATCCTGGCCCCTGGACCACCAGGGACCAGCAGCCAGTGACAAGGCCCTGGCCCGTCAGCTATGAAAAAATGAATTTCCGCAGAGAGGCGGAAAGTAGTGAAGCAAGTAAAGTGTTTTTTAGAAGGAAAAAGAGTACAGTAGACACACGGGCAGGCTCAGAGAGAGCGTCACGCCCTCGTGGCAGTCTGAATCACTTTCGTGGGCATTTCTTCCCGGGTTCCTGTGGCCAACCATCCTGCTCTGCCTGGTTCTGAGCCCGTATTTGGTGTATCTCAAGGTCCTCCCACGCGCGCGTACACATCTCTTAGCCAAGATGGATTCCAGCGAAGAGGCCTATCTATGGGTAGTTGGCATCACTTACTATGAGGTGGCGCCCCTTCCTTTTGGACCTCCAAGGAGCCTTTCTGCGCATGTGTAGTCGGGAGGGTCTCCTTGACTTCGAGAATGAGGAATATATGGTCTCTTATCTTCTATCTGGGCAGGGCCCAGCCTCCTCCATTATCCTACTTTTATGGAGCTTCTGTCCACAGGGGAGAAACTGTTCAGCCTGGGCCCATCTATCTCCTGCCTCAAGGGAAAACTGAGGGGATGCTGAGGAGACACTGAGGGGACATGGGGGCTGAGGGGACGCTGAGGGGACACTGAGGGGACATGGGGGCTGAGGGGACACTGAGGGGGATGAGGGAGTTTTGTCCTCTTTAATGAAACCTGAGTAAGATGACATTGTGAAGAGAAGATGGTTTGTGTGACTTTATCAGTGACCAGCTGCATGTCTGGTCTCAGCCGGGCTTTTATCGTGTTTCTCTGAGCGTTTGTGGGCATGGGCTTCCTGGGCGTGGATCCCTCCTGTCCTCTCATTCCCCAAACATGGGAAACCCGGATTCAGGGCATCTCAGGGTCCAAGGAGCAAACCAAGAAAAATGCCAACTCCCAGACTTTTCAACCAAACAAAAGGGATAAATGTCATATTTATACTTCCCTTTATTTTTTTCCAATCCACTAATTCTCATTCTGGGAACTTCCATGTGAAAAAACAGGTTACATGCTAATTTCAGATCGGTCAATATGTACATACACAGCTAAGAGCACTGACTATTAACCTAGGAAACCTAGCGAATGCCAGGCCTTATTTTACGGTTCAAAATGAGCTATTAACACGTCCTTTTGAAAAACCCCACAGAAAAAGTACCTACAAAAATTTATAGCCTCAATAAGTTTGTACATATGCTTCACAAAAAACACCAGTTATCCTTACCCCCAGAAAGACCAGAAGATGCGGAGACACAAGTATTTCAAATCTACGAACACCAAGGCAGAAGGGCCTCAGGGGCATCCAGCCAAGTGTCCTCAGATGGACTCCAGGGGCTTTTCAAGCCCTGCGAGGATGGTGTGCAGAATTCCGTGCATACACACGTCTGCATGTGTGCTACGCGTGTGCACTACACACATGCAGGGCGGGCAGGCGGAGCAGTGACATCACGTGGGGCCTGGCTGCATGGCGTCCGCACACACCTCTGCCATCCTGTGTCAATGCAAAGGGCACTGAGGGGTGTGAGCCCCACACGGGTCACGAGAACCCGGGCCAGGTCCCAGCCTCCATGGCAGCCCCGCGTATTCCAACTGCTTTGTTAGACTCCACTGTAACCTCGACCTCGCAATTCGACATGTTGCTTATAAACGTGGTGATGCGCAAAGTTAAAAATCCAAAGAAGTGGGAATTCCCTGGCGGTCCAGTGGTTAGGACTCAGCGCTTTCACTGCCTGGCCCTGGGTTCAATCCCTGGTCAGGGAACTGAGATCCTGCAAGCCGCCCAGAGGAACCAAAAAAAAAAGAAAAAAAATCTAAAGAAGAGCCCATAGCATGTGCCGATCCCTAAGAGCAGCTGCCGGGGGTGGTTGTTCTGCGTGGACACACGTCACCCACACACCCAAGCAGCCCGCCTGCTCCATCCTCCTCCACAGCCACTGCCTCCTCCAGCCTCCCCTGGGTCCAGAGGCACAGGCCCTCTCCCTGGCCCCAGCAGACCCCCGACACCGCCCGCCCCCGGGCTCCCCGCGAGCCTCGGTCAACCTAGAGCAGGGCAGCTGCCTCCACCAAACGGCCCCCATGGGACACATCCGGGCACTTTGCTGCTGCCCTGCCCTCCAGGGGCCCTGCCCTCGGTCAGGTCCTTACTGCCCACCTGACCTCCGAGATCCTAGCGACACTGTGTGGCAGGGCCACGGGCACCTCGGCAACAACTGCCCTGAAGAGGTGTGCAGGACGGGGTCCCTGGCAGCAAAACCCTCCCGGGCGCACTGCCCTGGAGCCCCGGTCTGGGCACCGCTCTGGGCCTGGGCCGCCGCTGAGCAGAGCGCAGGCGAGAGGAGCGCAACACGTGGCACGCGCTCCACAGGGGACGCACCGTGGGCCATGCAGGGCACAGGGCGCGGGGCCATGAGTCCCGGACGGAGGGGCCATCCCAGAAGGAAGGGCTCATGGAGAAAACGATTTGACGAAAGAGAGGCAATAGTGGGAGTTTCCAGGTGGGGGACAAGGCCAAGTTCAGAGGAGGTCACAGCCAGGGTGTTCCAGAAACTGCCAGGCAGCAGGTGTCCGGCGCCATGAGAACAAAGAAGACAGGACATCGGGCCAGAGGGCGCTTGGGCGGAGACTGTGCAGGGCTGTGCCCCCGGGTTGCACCATGGGCCCCAGGGTTTGGGGTGCAGCATGGGATGCAGAGGACATGGAGCTCCTGCCGGGCACCTGGCACAGGCAGCCCCTGAGAGACCCCACCCCTACTGAGCACAGGCCCCGGGCCCTCCTGGCAGGTGTGAGGCCTGCCCAGCGTCCACACCACTGCGGGCCTCACGTATGCCCGAGGGCTCTGGTCACGAGGAGAAGCCTCAGGAGGCCCAGCGGTTTTGCTGATGTCACCGGCATCCCTGTGGGGGCCAGAGCCTGACCTCCAGGCCATCCCTGAAGCCACCGCTGCCCAGAAGGAACCTGTGGGGCCCCCTCCTGCGGAGCCTCCTGCTTCTCGGCCACATGCCCGGCCCTGAGCTCCTGCACGGCTGCTTTTGGCTGCTGCCCCAGGGGCAGGCCCTCAGCAGGCCACACCAGCTCCACCTGCAGAGAGCGAGTCCCCAGGGCCCTGCCTCCCACACACACCTCCCACCTGCAAGATGGGGAACGCTCCACGTGCTTCCTACAAGTGCGTTTTACACTAATAAAATTATGCCATGGTTTAAAATACATAGCTTTCTCGTGTAAAAAATGCGTACTTCTTCCTCTTGATATTCTTTTAGAACTTCATCTTCTTCAAACCCTATAATCCCAGGGAATCTAATTTAAATCCACAGGCTGGGAACAAGCCCCCTTCCCCACACATCCATCTGCATGGGAGGAAACTGAAGCTGACACTGAGAGCTCACTGGACTGGCCTGGGGGTACCACAGCGCTCCAAATTCACACCAAAAGGACAACTCCCAGGGAGGAGTTGTGACACCTGCCCTGGGGCCCGAATTCAAGGACAGGCCAGAGGCTCATGACCCCAGGTGGAATGTGCTCAGCCCTCGGGTAATTTGTTCAATATCTCGCCTGCAGGGACTTCCCTGGTGGTCCAGTAGCTAAGACTCCATGCTCCCAAAGCAGGGGGCCAAGGTTCAATCCCTGGTCAGGGAACTAGATCCCACATGCCGCAACGGTTCTCACGCCGCAACTAAAGATCCCGCACACGGCAACAAATATCCCGCGTGCTGCAACCAAGA
Source organism: Monodon monoceros (assembly GCF_005190385.1). Classification (NCBI taxonomy): domain Eukaryota; kingdom Metazoa; phylum Chordata; class Mammalia; order Artiodactyla; family Monodontidae; genus Monodon; species Monodon monoceros. Next base: position 275,400 of record NW_021703767.1, read on the forward strand.
CCCAGTGCAGCCAAATAAAGAAACATTTTTTTAAAAAAAGGAAGATTTCGCGTGCAGACCACACAGGACAGGCAGAGCCGAAGCATAAAATGAAGCCACCACACCTCTCAGCACTAGGCTGCCTTTTTCCTTCCATCCTTAAACAAGCTAAACCAGGAGCAAAGGAGCTTAAAACCCCCCTGGGAACATCTCATAAAGCACGTCTCAGTCACGAGCGAAGGTTCTACCTGGTCCTTGTGTTCTCCCAAGGCTGAGATTTCCTGCTTTGTAATTTTGAATATCTACTTCTTAAATACGTGACAAAAGTATGAAGGCGCCAGAACAGGATCATTCCTGAGTGCCTGGCGCGCACACCTGGCCCAGTGGGCCCAGAGCAGCCCGTCCCCACACTGAATTCCCACTACGTGATGATGTTCTAGCCAAATAAATGCATCCTATTCGCGACGTACAAGTGCCATGGGTCTGCAGATGAGGAAACGGGAGCGCTGGCCAGGGCAATGGGGCCGTCTCCAGAAGCTCCTTTCATACTACCGCTGAAAGCACCTGCCAAGGGGACAGTTGCTGCTCTTGACACAGGACAGAGGGTTTAATCTCGCAGAAATCGGTAGAGGCCCCAAGGAGCGCTCTGAACCCTTTGAAATCTCACAGGGAACACTGTGCGCAGGCACAGGCGCACGTTTTTCCAGGATCAGAGATCCAAAGCCTTCACCAAGGAGCCTGGGACCAAAAAACATGTAAAACTCATTGTTCTGTACCCGCCTCACCAGGAAACCCACCGCTGTCCCTGGGACACACACACACACACACACACACACACACACACACACGTGCAGCTGACACACATGGGCAACAGAAGACACCAGTCCTGGGGAAGGGCAAAGCCCCGCACCTCACCTGGCGAGCTCCGCGCAGCCAGGAGGCTCTCACACCCTCCACGTGCTCTGTGTTCTCTCCCGCTCTCAGGCTGTTCTCTGTGGACTGGGGCCCTTCATCGTGTTTCAGCTTCAGCTTCTCTAACACCCAAGTCAAGACCGTGTGGTGAGGAGCATCCTCTTTCTGTAGCTGCTCCTCCAGGCCCAGCAAGGTCTGCATCTCAGACAGGTAACGCGACTCCAAAGCGTCCAGGCGTGACGCGTGTCTGGTCTCCAAAGCACTGATTTCCGCAGCGTGTTTTGTCTGCAGCTCAGCCACGCGGGCTTCTGAGAGAGCCCACCACTCTCGCTCCAAAGAAGCCCTCAGCGCATCCACCTCAGCCTGGTGCCGGGTCTCCAGCTCCGCCGTCAAGGACAGGACGTGCTGCCGGTGTCCCTCCTGGAGCAGCTGGAGCTCGCGGGCGTGCTTCTCCCGGGCCTCCCGCAGGAAGGTGTCTTGCTCTGCAGCGAATTTCTCTGTGATTTCTCGACGTTCTTCTAAAAACCTGAGGAGACAAGCCAAGTGAACATGGACAGCCAGCGTGCAGCCACAAAAGCATCAAGCTCACATTCCTCACAGGAGACACCACTTTCTACTGGTGAGACCATCGTGCCCAGATTTTCCCTGCTCTTTCCACCTCCCGGGGCTGCAGGTGGTCTGAGCCTCACTGCCAGCTGTGAACGGAGAGCCAAGGGGCCCACGAAGCCAGAGGAGCTCGGACGCCAGAGCCCAGGCGTCCCCGGTCACAGGCTGAAGTAGAGGACACAGGACACCCAGCAAGAAACCACACACACATTTCCACAGACACCACAGGGAAGCAGGTGTGACCGCTCCTCGGGAAGGAGAGGACCTCAACAGGGAAGGGGCAGTGGCATCGTTTACAGGAGCCAACAGGGCTGCAAAGAGCATTCAAAAGACCCCCAAAACCCCTTCGGGGTGAATTAGGGGCATGAATTAAATGAGTTGCAGGTGACACTGGCTAGCAAACACAGAAGCAGGGAGACGCCCCTCTAACTGAAGCACCCAGCACCCCAGCAGGGAAGAATCTCTACGGGGCACCCATTACACATTAGCACCACATGGTACGTTCAGGTGAGTGACAAGAGCTGGGATGGGATTCAGGTACTAACTGTGGACCAGACCACGAAAGCCTTTCCACTGATCAGCCCATGCAGGAGGGCGCTAAGGCCTCATGAGTGTGTCCACCGTGCCTGCGTCCTTCCAGCTCACACAGTGGGTCAGGATTTGAACTCAGTTCTCAGACCCCAGAGCAGAAGCTCTTGCACCTGCCTCATGACGCTGGGGAGCAGCTGCCGCATGAGAAGCAGCAAAACCAACAGTAGCTCCGGTGACACCAGGGCTCACCAACACCCCTGGTCACTACAGCCCAGATGTGCAAAGAGGCAGCAAACCAAATCACACTCTAAATCAACTTAAAGCTTCAGAGAAGTACATACATAGTTCAGAAAAACTCTTTATTTTTTTTTTAAAAATCTGTTTGAGTTTAAAATACACAAGAAACTTCAGAAATGAACCACACGTCCTTATGATAAATGAGGCTGAAGTTCTGCTACTGAAACCGTAAACCGTGCAAAGAACACAAACGACTGTCACAGATGCATGCAGGGCAGCGTGGATCACGGGACAGGGGCTCCACAGGAAGGACGGGGGTGCTGCTGCTGCCAGCAGGTCCCGCAGCCCCAAGAGCCACGCGTGCCCTCCTGGGGACCGGCCTCACCCAGGCAGGCAGGCGGCTCCGTACTGAACGGGCGGCCACAGGAACGTCACCCACCTGCTCTGGGCCAGCTGCAGCTGGAGAGCACAGTCCTCCTTCAGGTGGTCCCGGTCCGTGGGGGCCAGACCACCGCCCAGCTCCCGGCCACACTGGCTGCACTGCAGAGACTCGTCCCCCGAGAGCCCCAGCTCCAGCTGCCTCAGGCGGCCCTGCTGCTCCATCAGCGACCCCTCCAGGTCCAGGATCTGGGCTGCCTGCTGGTCCTGCAGCTGCCTCATTTCGGCTTCTCGAAGCTCAAACCTGTGCATCATGGACAGCTTCTCGGACTCGGCCTGCTCCCGCAGCTCGAGGAGCAGCTGCATCGGCCTCTCTTCGGCCCCGCTCCTCGGGTCCTCACTCGTGGCTTCCCACTCGGCCTCTCTCTCGCCGAGTTCTCGTCTCATTAGCTCAAGCTTCTCCTTAGCACTCTTCAGTGCTTCCTGGTGGGCTTCAACTAAAGTACATTTCACCTGCAGAAAGCACAATTTTATTTAAGAAGGAGGAAATTAAATGAAAAGATCACTGGCAGCAACGACCCAAATCCATCTCTGAAGATAGAGAAGTTCCACAACATACAAGCACTAGTTCCATAACATATCGCGATGAACAGAGCAATGGCAGTGTTTCTTATCCTGATGGGAATAAAGGAGCCTAAAATGCACAAATATAAGACTATTTGCTTAAGTAAAACGTGTCTGCATCCCGGCACCTGGCCCCGACTGTTACCTCTGGGGCTGGCAGGTCTGGACACACACGCAAAGGGGAGCTCCTCTGCGGTGCCAAGACCAGCCCAGGGGATCAGACACGTACGGGGCCTCCCGTCAAGGGAAGGCCAACCCCCCAGACAGAGGAACCACCACCAGCCAGGACGGAGCCACAGGAGAGCAGCAAACAGCACCAGGCCAAGTCTCTGGACTTGCACAATGAACGTTCCAGGTTCTACAAGGGACCCCTCGGAGGACCCCGGCCAGTTGCCCTGAGCACTGGAGGCCCCTGTAAGGAGCACACTCGGGCCCCAGCTCAGGTGGCATCCCAACCCAACCCCGAGGAAGGCACCCAGCAAGCAAACACTGCTCCAGGTGGAGGGCGTGGTGGACCTCGGGGGCTTGCGCTGACCCTGACCGGTTAACACGGGGCCCCGGTGGACGCGGGAAGTGCAGAGTGGTGAGGTGTTTCAACTTACTTGCTCCAAGTCCTCTTTTAGGCGGATTTCGTGCTGCAATTTCTCGTGTAAATTTCTATTTTCTACTTTTAAGAGGTCGATTTCTTCCTTGAGCTCCGTCAGAAGCAGCAGGAGATGAGCCTTGTGCATGGTTTCCAGACCCAAGTCTCCGGCTGCCACCTCCAAGGCCGTGCTGTGTGCACACAGGAGGGGCACCCGGGCGAGCTCTGCAGGGGACCAGGGGGCAGGACCGTCAGGCTGACCCGCAACTCAGACTAGACACCTACCTTCAGAAGCCTCAGACAACTGCACGAAGATCCTGAAACTCCCCGTGTGGGCTTGGTGTCAGAAGTGGACATGACACACCCATCTACAGCCAAGTGGTCACTGAGCCCCAGGCCCAGACGAGCAGGCCCGTGCTGAGCGGCCCACACCTCCTTCCGCCTGGGTACCGGGTGACCTGGCACCCCCAGAGCTCCTCTGGCCAGAGCCCATCACCGTCCCAGGCTCGATGAAGAGCCAAGCGTGGCCAAGGCACCGGTTGGCAGGAATGTGCCGAGCAGCGGCCGTGGGGCACCCCTCACACAGGAAGGAGAACAGGGAGGGCAAGACACCAGCAGGCGTGACCCAGCTCTCTGGGCCGCATTCTTCCCCTGGCGGGGACCCTGAGCCGCCGGCCCTCACGGTGGGACCCTCTGCCTTGCCCCCTCAGCTCTACGCGGGACCCACCCTCTCCTGGGCTTGTGTCCAGGGCCGGCCTTACGTCTGCTCTCCTGGGTCCCTGACCATCCCCGGGGATGACCACAGCTTCTCCGTCCCCGTGACCCCGGGCAGGCCCTCTCCTGACATGCCCAGGCCTGCTCAACCCCCGAGGAAGGGCCCACGGCGCCCACACTGCAAAGTGAACGGCCAGTGTGTGCAGGTGGCTCTCGTGGGAATCAGTCACCGCCCAGAACGTCCCCTGCAGGCCAGACTCCCAGCGACCCAGCGGCACTGAAGGCACACACCTGGGCCGGGCTCTTCCGAAGGCCCCACATGCTTCTCCCCTTCCAACACCTGGGTCCCCGCGAGGCCCGCCTCCTGCTGGACTTCCTGGAAGGACTTCCCCGCTGCTAGTTGGCGCTGGTGGTTTCCTTCTAGCTGTGTGTGCAACCCCAGGCTCTCCTTTGGGAAATCACAGAGAAAACCTTCTAATGACTCTGTCAGCCTCGTTCCTGAATCCCTGCCTCCCAGGGAACCCCCCAGGGGACCCACCCCCACGGAACCTCCCACGGACCCTCGCCACGCATGGGCACGCCGCCTGCTGCCCCATGTCTCGCTTCCAGCAGGGAGGCGGGCCTACTCCACCGACGCCAAGCTGTGGGCACTGGGTCCCCCACCGGACCCCCGTCCCTCGCCCTCCGCACCCCGGGCCAGGCCTCCGGGACCAGCCACATGGCCAGGGCCTTGGTGCAAGGCGCCCTGCTCCACCTGCGGCTCCCGGGTTTCTCCTCACGCCCTGCCCTGCGCTTCCCATCCAGAGCCGGGTGCTGGGCCTGCCCCCCGAGGACGACGCTCTGGAGTGCAGGGTCCGAGGGGCTCGAGGCAGTGTCAACGTTTCCTGTGCCCTCAAGATGCAACCAGTCACCCCATCTTCCTCAAAATCACAGAGAGGCCACGGCAGCCTAAATGTCCAGCTCTCAATAAGCTTGAGTTATCTTTTAAGTCAAGACCGGAGTCCTCATACGGTCACGGGAGAAAACGACTTGACTGACGGGTGGACTCGAGCGCCCCCGACACAACTTGGCTGACAAGGGTCAGGCTTCCCAGCAAGTCGGACGAGAGCGACTCGCCATCCCGGGAAAGAAAAGGGGGCCAGCACCTCACCCCCACCAGGCAGCAGCCAGTTGCAGACGACAAAAGCAAAGATAAACACAGGGAAATCCTGCTGTGCCTGGAGCCTGGGGACAGGGCGGGAGCCGAGAGCAAGGGGCTCCCGGCCCCTGAGCAAAGGGCAGACACGTGGCCGCGACGGCCACACAAGCCAAAGGACACTCAGCCTCAGGGACAACCAAACGGTTGCAGCCAGAGAGACACTGGCCAGGGGTCGGCGCCGACCAGAGGGGCATGGGGGTTCCCAAACCCACCTGGGGGACCTCCACCAGGCACCCTCAGTCAACATGGTGCGCCAACACGCCAAATATACACCACGCACGCACACACACCGCACATGCCATGCGCCACACACGCGCCCACACACGCGCCCACACACGGGACTTCTGCTTAAACACACGTATACTCTATCGTTTTTATATTCCCTCAGATGATAGGAGACATAATTTAATTCATAAAACCTATGAGGAGAAGAAACGGTGAAAGAGGTAATCAGTAAGCCAAAGGTGACCAACTGCTGGAAGACGGGAATCACGGATGCTCACAGAGGTTGAACGGGGAGCCGCTTGAGAGCTGCCCAGACACCCGGGAGGCTGGGAAGCGGGTACAGGGGGCACAGAGGTGACTGCACGACCCCCAGGGGCTGTGGACCAGGGAGACTGGCGTGGGGACCCCACTGTGCCCCTCTTCTCAGGGACCCCAGCAGGAGGCTGGTAGAGACCAATGGCCTCAGGAGGGGAGGCCACCCCCCAGCCCCCAGGTGGAGCCTGCCTGGTCAGACAGCCCCCCAAGACCCCACGGTGCCTTACGCTTCGTGACGGCACAGCCTCAGGTCACCAACCAATGCACGGACCACAGATGTCCCACACAACACAGAGACGCAGACGCACGGAGGCGCGGCAGGAACTACACGGAGCCTCAAGAGGCCTCTTAACACCAACGGCCGCCTTCGGGGAGGAGACCAAAGACACCCCGTCCCTGACGCTGAGCAGAGGACACAGGAAAGAACACAGAACAAGAAGGCAAAGCCCCAGAAATTAACAATGACAATGGAAATAAGATAGCCAACTGCAGAATTAGAGGAGAGGGCAGAAAAAAATCTCCCCCCCCCCCAAAAAAAAGCCTAAAGCAACATAAAAAGAGAAATGAGAATTGAAGGAAACCGGTGGTTCCAGCCTGGAGGTGCAGCGTGAAGCTCGCGGGAGTGTCAGAGAGAGAACAAACCACACGGAGGAACAGCTGTCCGAACACACTGAACGGCCGCTCAAGACTTCCCAGAAGTGGAGACAGAGTCAAGGCCCTGCCTGTTCCTGGTGTGAAAAGTGGACACAAGCTGCCATCTCAGGACTCCCTGGAGCGCGGCCGGAGGCCCAGCCATGCCGACAGCGCGGCACCTCCACCGCCAGCGCCAGGGGCAGGAGGACAGGGGAGCCACTGGCTCCCCGGAGCTCCGCATCAGAACAGGCGCAGAAGGCTTCCACTGTCACAGAGAGCCGTGTGAACACCGCTGCCCACAAAGGTTAGAGATGCCAGAAACAAACGGCATGGAGGCCGTTCAACGAAGAGAAACGTAAAGGCCAATAAAAAGATGCCCAGCACGCACTCACCCCAGCGTTTCACTCTCCGGTCATCAACACGCACGACGCAGGCGGTTGGGGAGCTTGTGGAGAGCGGCAGTGTGACCGCGCCTGCATGGGATGCAGGCAGGACCCGACCTGCCAGCCACCCGCCTCCAAGTCATGCCATGAGCCTCGGGTTGTTGTTTTAAACAAGCAGACACAATGCAGCCTGTGGAGTCACCAGAGACACAAAAACAAGCCTCCCTCTGCTTGTCAGTGTCACAGAAGGAAGCTTTTGTGAAAAGGATGGAAATTCAGATTTGATAACATAAAGACAGTCCAGTTCCCAACTAAAGATTAATGAAACACAACCTTTCTCAATGTTTATGGAGACGCTCATATACCTCAACAGCAAAAAAAAAAAAAAAAACCACCTGATTAAATAAAAAACAGGCAGAAGACCGGAACAGATACTTTTCCAAAGAAGACACACAGATGGCCAACAGGCACATGAAAAGATGCTTAACATCACTAATCCTCAGAGAAATGCAAATCAAAACCATGAGATACCCCCTCACACCTGTCAGAATAGCTATTATTAAAAAACCAACAAATAACAAAGGTTGGCTAGGATGTGGAGAGAAGGGAACCCTCGTGCACTGTTGGTGGGAAAGTAAACTGGTGCAGCCGCTATGGAGAACAGTATGGAGGTTCCTCAAAAAATTAAAAATAGAACATCATCAAAAAATGCTGGAGAGTATGGAGAGAAAGGAACCCTCTTGCACTGTTGGTGGGAATGCAAACTGATAGAGCCACTATGGAGAACAGTATGGAGGTTCCTTAAAAAACTAAAAATAGAACTACCATATGACCCAGCAATTCCACTACTGGGCATATACCCTGAGAAAACCATAATTTGAAAAGAGTCATATACCACAATGTTCACTGCAACACTATTTACAATAGCCAGGATGTGGAAGCAACCTAAGTGTCCATCGATAGATGAATGGATAAAGAAGATGTGGCACATATATACAATGGAATATTACTCAGCCATAAAAACAAACGAAATTGAGTTATTTGCAAAGAGGTGGGTGGACCTAGAGACTGTCATACAGAGTGAAGTCAGAAAAACAAACACCATATGCTAACACATACATATGGAATCAAAAAAAAAATGGTTCTGAAGAACCTAGGGGCAGGACAAGAATAAAGACACAGACCTACTAGAGAATGGACTTGAGGACATGGAGAGGGGGAAGGGTAAGCTGGGACGAAGTGAGAGAGTGGCATGGACATATATACACTACCAAACGTAAAATAGATAGCTAGTGGGAAGCAGCCGCATAGCACAGGGAGATCAGCTCAGTGCTTTGTGACCACCTAGAGGGGAAGGATAGGGAAGGCGGGAGGGAGACGCAAGAGGGAGGAGATATGGGGATATATACATATACATATAGCTGATTCACTCTGTTACACAGCAGAAAGTAACAGAGCATTGTAAAGCAATTATACTCCAATAAAGATGTTAAAAAAAAAAAAGAACTACCATATGATCCAGCAATTCCACTCCTGGGTATTTAACCAAAGAAAACAAAAACACTAATTGGAAAAGACACACGCACCCCAACGTTCACAGCAGACCCTATTTACAACAGTCAAGATATGGAAGCAACCTAAATGTCCACCAACAGATGAATGGATAAAGGAAATGTGGCACACACACACGTACGTACATCCACACAACGGAAACAGTACTCAGCCATAAAAAAGAAGGAAATCTTGCTATCTGTGACAACATGGATGGACCTTGAGGGTGTTATGCTAAGTGAAATAAGTCAGATTGAGAAAGACAAATACTGTCTGATCTCACTTCTATGTGGAATCTAAACAACCCGCCTCATGGAGAACAGACTGGTGGTTGCCAGAGGTGGGAGAGGGGCTGTGGGCAAAATGGATGAAGGGGTCAAAAGATGCACACTTCTAGTTTGAGGATAAAAAGTCCTGGGGTGTCGTGTAGAGCACAGGACTACAGTTAACAATGCTGTATTGTGTCTCTACAGGCTGCTAACAGAGTGGGTCTTAAAAGTTCTCAGCGCAAGGAAAAAAACTCTACCTCTGTGTGGTGGTAGACGTTACCCAGACTGACCCTTCACAGCACACCCAGGCATCCAGTCATCATGTCATAATGTCCTGTGGCAGCTAGACCTCAAAACAAAACAACAGTGTCCCATCACCTCGTGCTGCTCCAGCTGAAGGCCGAGTTGATCAAGACGGTCTCTTCCTTCTTCTTCAGGCGTCTCTTCTGAACAGGCACTGGATGAATTGAGAAACCGTGCTGTAACGACCTGACACGGGTGCCCCTCCACCGAACTCCGCTGTCCCTGGGATCCCGCTTCTGTGCCGAGGACAGGATGACCGCCGGCAAGGGGGCGCAGCGGGGCTGGCGCCCACCCACCCCGGCAGCACGGCGCTGTCCGCAGCCTGCGCGCAGGTCAGGCCGGCGCCCAGCTTTAGTGTCATCTTGCCTAGACCCGATCATAAACGTGTCCTCCTGCGCCGCTTTACCTGATTCCCACAGCCTCCGGCGGGGAGCTGTCCTTCCCGCCCTGCAGCCGCTGCTGTGACAGGGTCAGGTCCTGCTGGTGGCCCCTCTCAGCCTCCCTCAACTTCTCTTCAGAAGAGATTCTCAGCTGTTCCAGTTGAGCCTCGTGCCTGGTTCTCTCCTGCTGCTGCTGCTGCTCTAAGGCCCGCGTCAGGTGTTCTAGCCCCTCCACGTGAGACGCTTGGGCCAGGAGCTGCTCGGGTAACTCTTTACAGGATGAAAGTAAGCCATCATCTCAAAATGAAACACTTAGGGGAAATCAGAAGCTAGTTAAGAGCCTGCAGTGTGGTGCTGGGGGCAGAACTGTAAAAGGTCCCCCCATCCCAGAACCCGTGAATGGACCCTCCAGGGCTTATGCTACGTGGCACAGGGGGCCTCGCACAGGGAGACCACCCAGGCGGCCTCAGTAAACCCCAGAGCCCTGAGGGCAGAGAGCTTTCTCAGGCCGGCACAGATGTCAGGCGGATTGGAAGTGTGAGAAGCACTCCACGTGTTGCAGGGGCTCTGAAGACGAGAGGGCCGCGTGGCGAGGAACGGGGACAGCCCCTGGGCCGACAGCCAGCAAGGAAATGGGACCTCGGTCCTACAAGCACAGGGACGGGACCCTGCCGACCGAGGGAGCCAGGCCAAGGCCCAGCCCAACGTCTGGACTTCGGCTGTGGGTGACCCTGGGTGGTTTCAGGCTGCTGAGTTGGTGGTATTTTGTTAACGGCAACAGAACAGTAATGCAGACCGTAAGAGAACTGTCAGCCTCACAGTTCTGACCCAGAGGGTGCTGCCAGCCAGTCCACCAGAGCTAGTTATTAGCCTTCAAGTAACAGGGATGGAAACAGGTCACTATCCCAAATCAACGTTCCCCATGAGGGTCCTTAAACGCACGGGGGAGGGTGCAGTGGAAGGCGCACAAGCTGAAACTGTGTGTGAGAGCACGCCTGAAGCCCACCCACAGGTCAGTCCGCCAGCTCCGCCTGCGGCTGCCCGGAGCCTGGCTGGGGTGGGGACGGGAGGCCTATCCACCCACCCAGACCGTCAGGTGTTACTGCGGGTCCCCTCTCGTAACTCTGCTCTTTGCTCCTCAGTAACATGTACGCACAAGGGCAGACCCTACAGTTCCAGGCCTGTCTGGAGAGACAAGCCCACGTCTCTCTGCCCCGTGTCTTGTGACCTCCTCCCTCTGAAGGTGCCACCGGCGAGCAGAGACCCCTCTGACTTGGGATCTTGTGAGGGGGAGACCCAGGTGAGCTGCCCTCAGTAAACGTGGCATCACCCTCCCAAACCAGAGCTCAGGCCCCCAGGAGCCTGACAACACCTGACGCAGGTGAGCTCACAGGACCCAGGAGGCAGTGTACACCCATGACCCGAATGCCCACTGAGAACTGCGTTTCAACAGCGCTCAACCAAGCCCCAGCGTGAGCCCAGTCGCACACGTGAATGGTGCGTGTCCACACGAGGACACAGGCTGCCAGAGTCACTGCTCACCAACGCGCCTACGAGGAAGCCAAGGCTGCCACCAGCAGCTCTGCACCGTGAAGCCGCAGACCTCAAAATTCACAGAAGTTTACTAAGCCACCTTCTTGGGCCTGCAAAACCGTTAGGTCCTAGCTCGGGGCTTCAGCAGGGGGAGCTCAGCCCTAGCCGCTGGGAACCTGGATTCTGAACGCGAGGCTCCTCACCACTCGGCTCCTGCCTGCTGGACCTTGCAGACTCCAGCTGGGCCCCCAGGCGCCGGATCTCCTCCTGTGACTGGGCCTGCAGCTCCGTGTACGAGGCGCGCAGGTTCTCCAACTGGAAGAGAAGGCGGTGGTGTGGGAGCCCGACCAAGACCCAGGCCCGAGGCAGTGCCGGTGATACCCGTGCAGCACCCGATGGGCACCAGGTGAACACGCGCAGTCTCAGCTCAAGCCCACCCACCTCCAGGAGGCCCCGAGAGCGGACCAGAGGAACCCGTGGCCACCGCGGCCTCTCATGGGGACGCCTCCCAGGCCTCGGCCTCGTTCCCAGCAGAGACCTGTCCCCCTACTTTGTCAGGGAGGGGGTGGATGGGCCCCCTCCATCTGTGACCACGGGGTCCCTCACCCTCGTGTGGCCTGTGTGGTTTTCTCCACGTTCCCTGGCCAACCTTCCCGGGAAGCGACTCTTTCAGGGATGAACAGAGCTTGCACACCAAGTGTGTGCCGAGTGCCAGCCGGCCCTGCACCGCCGGGGCTGAGAGTGGCTGCACCTGCCCTCCCGGGGCCTGGGTCAGGGTGGCCACCCAGCACCCCAAGTCACAAGCACAGGGCCGAGCGCTTCCGGGGGAGCGTGGGCGGTGCTGGCCTGTGGCTGCTCTGCTGCCTTGTGGAACGGGCCTCCCCTCACCCAGGGCACAGGGCAGAAGGTGACCTCCGGCCGCCTCTCTCCCTGGATGAGGGACAGCCCGCAGGGGCCCGCCTGGCCCTGGTCCTGCCCGGCCAAGCTGGCCTGTGTCTGGAGGAGAGCGGGGAGAAGCAGGTGCGAGAGCCGCAGACGCGGCTCCTCCTGGGCTCCACGACTCTCCTCCCTGCAAACCCACACACGGGCCTCGGCTAACTCCGTCTTCCAGTTATTTCCTTTCTAATTCCTTGAACCAGTGCTTGGGGCATTGCCTGACTCTTGGTCTTGGTGATAAAGGCCCTTCAGGTCCTTGAGTGAGATCTGGCCACATCACCCACATTTCGGTATGTAAAGTTCCAATGGAAAAGAGTTCTGAATACGTGAGCCACAGAAATGTTTCTTGCTAACTTCTTGTTTATTGAGTCAAGGTCAGAGCATGTGCCCTTGCACCCCTAACGGCTGGAGCCTGTAGACATCCCAGGGGCACCCGTCAAGGGCACGAATTCTCCAGGTGTAGGACTGAACACCATCATTAAGTCAAAGTCACAGACTCTATATCCTGACATGGCTCCCTACCAGATCCACCAAATACTGAGGGTCTCTTTAAAGGGGGGCTTAAAGTATGGAGGTCCCTCAAAAACTAAAAATACAACTACCATATGACCCAGCAACCCCACTCCTGGGTATATATCTGAAAAAATGAAAACACCAATTCGCAAAGATACATGCAGCCAATGCTCATAGCAGCACTATTTACAACTGCCAAGACAGGAAGCAAGCTAAGCGTCCGCTGACAGACGAACGGATAAAGAAGATACGGTGCATATGCACAACGGAACACGGCTCAGCCACAGAAAAGGCCCGCTGCCATCTGCAGCAGCATGGGTGGCCTGGAGATCACCACACTGAGTGAAGTGAGTCAGAGAGAGACAGACACCGTGTGGTGTCACTTATATGCGGACTCTGAAAAGCAGAACAACGAATGTGTGCACAAAACAGAAAAAGTCACAGTCATAAAGAACAAACTAGTGGTTACCACTGGGGAGAGGGATGGGGAGAGAGGTACAAACTACTGTGTATAAAATAAGCTACAAGAATACACTGTACGGCACAGGGAATACAGCCAATATTTTATAATGAAGTACAATCTTTAAAAATTGTGACTCACTATGTTGTCCATCTAAGATGTACATAGTATTGTAAATGAACTATACCTCGATTTAGAAATAAACACAAACATACACATATTAGGGCTTAAGCTTTAGGCAACAACAGAGCGTGAAAGGACCCCAATCCGAGATCTCCCCCAGGCCCCTCATACAAGGCCTCTACCTCAAGCTGCTTTTCCTTTTCCTTTTCTCTGAATTTCAGCTCCAGGTCTTCCACGTACTGGCAGTGTTCCAACTGCAGGTCCGCGTGTAACTTGCTCAGGGCCGCCTCGTGCTGAGCCTCCTGAGTCTGAAGGGAAACTGGAGACGGGCACGGGCCTCACTCAGCTTGTGACGACACAGCGTCCTCCTCCTCAGTAGGGGAGGCTGCAGGCACGGCGGGCCCCCCAGGCTCTTCCAGACCCCGTTCTCAGGACTCTGCTCTCTTCAGGGAGGAAGGGAAGGGAAGCCACAGGCCAGCAGACAGCATCTACTGACCACTGGGCCCCACCGTGTAACAGAAAGGGAACAATCACAAACTACTTTTTCAGTAGCAATTTAGTAGAAGAACAGAAGATTTTGTTTGTTTGCAAAAGATTTCTCTGAAATGAAGGTTTTGGAAGGTTTAGGGAACCTGAGATGCCTGTGACCAACGAGGAGGGACCCCAAGGCTGACTCTCCTGCCAGCCAGTCACATGGCATTTTTTCTGGGACGACACACGAAAACTCAGTCCCCTTCCAAACTTGCTCATTTTAATGAGAGACTCACATTCAGCCTGATTTTTGTCTTGAAAAACCTTCTCCAACTCAGCCTTCTGTTCTGCCAATTCTTTCTTAAACTGGTTTTGTAAATTCTCCAGTTCTGACCGATGCCTTTCCGATAATTCTCGGCGTAGCTTTTCTAAGCTCAAGTCTCTCTCGGATTCCCAGGCTTGCTTCAGGGTCTAATTTAAATAAGGAAAAAGTAGATGATGGCCAACAGTTTATTACTGCGGTAAAAAAATTTCAACTGCGCATTCGAAAACCGTCACCCCCACCCAGACCAGACTGCGAGTACAGGACACAGCTCGGGACGTCCAGTCACACAGGAACAGCAGCACCTGCAGGCAAACAGCCCAGGACACGAGAACCAGGGCCACCTGCCAGAAACAGAACTGGTCGCTGAGCAAAAGCACAGGAACTCGGCCGGCAAGACAGGCATCCGTCCCCCACGCAAGACCCGGGCACTACAGCGACACCGTCGAGCTCTGACGGGGTCAGGCTCTGTCCCAGGCGCCCTAAGAAACGAGTCCCCTCTGTCCAGCTCAGAGGGCAGGGGCTGGGGCACAAGGCCATCCTCCACCCACCGCCTGTCCAGAGTGGCCAGGGCACACCGCTCCCCTCAGCCTGACGTCACACATCCCCTAACACTACACACTTCCTCTGCCATCACCAGCGCTGACGGCCCTTCTACAAGTGTAGCCTTGAGAAAGGGATGGGTCACAAGAGTCACGCTCATCCCACCCCCCACCCCCCGTGGTTCCCCGAGGCCCATACACGTCACTTGATCACCACCTCTGTGGCGTCCACATCTCCCGTCCGTGAGGACCAAGGTCTGTGTCCCAAGCACAGCCAGGGCCGCGCCACAGGGCTGCTCAGAACCAGATGGGAGGAAAGAGACTCGCATCACACCAGGCAACACAAAAACCCACAACCAGCTGCTGTGATGAATTCACATTGTACAGAGAAAGCAGCCCATCATGCTTCACCCCCGCGACTCCAGCTCTGACTGCATTTTGTTAGAATCAAGGGGCGGGGTCCCGGGTGGGGATGAGGGAAATACCGCGTACACGGAATGAATTTTCTTATCCTGTGTACCTCTATCATCTGGGCATTTTTCTCCATTTCTGATTGTAGCTTCTCCTTCAGGTCAGCTGCAAGAGAAACATAAAAAGTCGCTCAGATCACCGCAGCTCAGACTTTTCCACAATCTGATCCCCCAGGAAACGAGAAGGCTCCCGGCACCTCTGGCCGCTCCACCGAACACTTGCTGACATTAACAGGACAGGACACGTCTGTGAGAAACAAGCAGGTGATGATGTCTGGGTTAATTAGCAAATCACACTCATGCCTGACAAAGGACGGGTGACGTCCAGCCAGAGCGACAGTCCAGGAGGACCGGGCGAGGCCAACTCTGGGGCTTCACAGATCACTGAGAGCTGAGCCTGCATCATCCTTCTGCTTACGGGGACCTCGGCCCATCCACTCCACACTAGGCCACTGTGCACCCAGGGCCCCGTAGTCCAGGATCCCGCTGAGCCAGCTTCCAGGCTGGGTGCTGGACCACAAGTAAATGGAGAGAGGTAAAGACGTTCTAGGTCCCAACAGCTCCCCGCCTGAGAGAAGAAGCACAAGAAAGGAGGTGCTAGGCAGAGGAGGCTGGACCAGCGGGCACGGCCAAGCGTGGGGTTGGGGAGGAATAGCACCAGGTGACAGCCAGCAAGCCCTGGGCGCGAGGAGGGCGTGGGGAAGGCGGCCTGGACAACTCCAGAAATCACGCAAAGGCCCAGAAGCCAGCCTCCGATGGCAGGTCCCGCCGGGTCCACAGGGGCCCCACCTGCAGCAGAGCTTCAGGGACCCGACGGCAGGGTGGGCCTCTCGGGGGGACCGTTCCCAGGGGTGCACATGGAGGAAACAGCATCGAACAGGCCTAACTAAGGAAGGCATATTTCATATTTTTAAAATTTAACAAAAGCAGGGGAGGACGTGGAACTATCTCCTTGTGTTTGCCTGAATCTAGGTGAAGAAACAGGCAAGGCATCAAAGGACCGACAAGGCTGCTCCTCCAGGTGGGTGGGCCCCCAGGAGAGGGAGACTCTGCAACCGGGGCAGATCACAGGGAAACGGGCCAGGGTCTCTTCTCCGGGGGAAGAACGTTCTAAGCATGAAAACACGAAAAGCCACCAAAGAGCTGCTTTTCAACACTTTAAGTGGGTGAATCATGTGGTACATGAACTACAGGTCAATGAAACTACTATGTATGATTTTTACAAAAAGTACTAACAGGGCTTCCCTGGTGGCGCAGTGGTTGAGAGTCCGCCTGCCGATGCAGGGGACGCGGGTTCGTGCCCCGGTCCGGGAGGATCGCGGCTGGGCCCGTGAGCCATGGCCACTGAGCCTGTGCGTCCGGAGCCTGTGCTCCGCAGCGGGAGAGGCCACAACACTGAGAGGCCCGCGCACCACAAAAAAAAAAAAAAAGGACTAACGAAAGATATACCAAGAAACATTAAAATGAAATCATATAAGTTCACCTTGAGGCCAGCACATCGCCAGATTGAGAGGCACCTGAGCCACCACCTGGCACAGGGCGCAGGGGGGGACAGGGGCGGGGGCGGGGACGGGGCTGGGCTCCACGAGGCCTGGTCGCACAGAGGCCCAAGCACAGCACAGAAGCCAGGCGCCTCCGACGACACCCGCGGGCCGGCCGCCGAGCGTACCTGCCTCCTCCCGGACCAGCTCCAGCTCCCTGCACGCGCGGCTCTGCAGCAGGGCCCGCTCCTGCGCGTGCCGCCCGGCGAGCTCGGCACGCAGCTCGGCCAGCGCCGCCTCCTTCTCGCGCTGCAGGTGCGCCTGCGTCAGCTCCAGCCGCGCCGTGTGCATGTCGCTCAGGCTCAGGCGCAGCACTTCCAGCTCCAGCTCCTGGAGGACACCAAGTGCAGTGAGATAAGCCAGGCCCAAGAGACAACTACACGATTGCACTGCCCCACTGCCGTGAAGCATGTAGGATCGCCAAGTCACAGAGACAGAAGGTAGAATGGCAGCTGCCAGGGGCTGGGGGGCGTCGCGTAGCAGACAGGGTTTCAGGTTGACAAGATGAGAAGAGTTCTGGAGACGGATGGTGCTGACGGTTGCATAACCGTGTGAATGTACAAACACCAATGAACTGTGCACCTAAAGTGGTTAAGATGGTAAAATTTATGAGTGCTTTACAATTAAGAAAAGGACTGTGACAAAAACGGAGGTTGAGGGAGTATAAATGGAGCTTCAGTAATTACTATGCAAGAGGAAGGTGAAGCTGTTGATTAAATTTAGATTTAGATAAGTATATATGTTGTATTTAATAACCTCACCATTAAAAGAATAGAAACTGTTATATTATTACTTCAAAATGAACAAAGGGAGAATTTTTTTTTAATCCCCTGATAAAAAATAATCCAAAGAAGGCAAAAAGGAGAAAAGAAAGAAACAAAACAGGCAGGACAAATAGAAAGCCCAATTAAACGTCTGACGTAAGTACAAGCACATCAGCGATTACATTAGATATAAGGGAATTCACTGCCCAGTAATTGTGAGAGTCAGTTAAAAATCAACCCTATGCTGCTCACCAGGCACACATCTCAAATAGAAGGATGCAAAGATGCTGAAGGTAAAGGAGAGAGAAGACCAGAACCACGTCTGATCCATTCACACAAAGCTCTACGTCAGAATCGGCACAGAAGCCAGGAGGGTGCTCGCTTCAGGGTGGGCAGCAGGGAGCAGGGTCCAGCACCGCCCTGCCCCCGGATTGTAGAGACCACGTGCTGTTCACGATGTACTCATCTGTTGGGCTATGTCTAAGCTTTGTGTACTTTTCCACAAAGATGCTACAAGTCGCAGTTTAAAACAAGTATGAAATGTGTATTTAAGGCTGGGTTTTACGGACCCCACTAGAGACCATTTCTCCAGGCCCTGCCAGGCCCTCCTCTGAGCTAGACTTCTCCTGCAACAATGCAGACTAAAAACTAAACTTGCGGGCTTCCCTGGTGGCACAGTGGTTGAGAGTCCGCCTGCCGATGCAGGGGACACGAGTTCGTGCCCCGGTCCGGGAAGATCCCACATGCCGCGGAGAGGCTGGGCCCGTGAGCCATGGCCACTGAGCCTGCGCATCGGGAGCCTGTGCTCCGCAACGGGAGGGGCCACAGCAGCGAGAGGCCCGCATACCGCCAAAAAAAAAAAAAAAAAAAATGGATTAAAGAAAAGTAATCAATTCAACACTCATGGAAGTCACACCAAGCACTGTGGTACGAACTGGGACGGTAAGACCAGCGCCCAGCCGGCAAGCCCGTCCCCCAGTGTGTCTCCCGTGCAGGGCTGCCCACATGGGCATGGGCATCGAGGGCCAGGCCCAGGAGGCACGCTGACCCCACAGGACCCTCAGTGAAGGAAGGGCGACTCTCCCTTCCATGCCCACCACCAAGATCAAAGGTCACAGGAAGACCGCCTCCAGCTTCCTCAGCTGGCTCCGGCCCCCACGCACGCAAGGGAGGCGTCCTCAACCGGGACACACCTTAACCGAGAACCCAGGAAAGGCATACCTTCGTCATCACCCCAGGCTGCTCCGGACCGTCGTCTTCCAGCTTCTGCAGCGTCCCCGCTCCACCGGGCTCCTGCAGCTGGAGGGGAAGGGCCAGGAGCATCCACAGCGGCTCCAGGGGCACACACCCCCCCCGGCCCCGCCCGCCTCCAGGCCCGCCAGTTCCATCTGCACTACTCTCCTTCTACACAAATCTCATGCTCTAAACATTCTTTATGTAACTTGCTTCCCTAATGATGTCGCTGCCCGATTTTTAACGAATTCTGCTTCTTTTATTTCACCGCGTACTTAACGCAAATCACTAAACTTTAGTTGCTCAACACATATTTTCTAAGCTCTTAATTTTATATAAATTCAAATATTTCATCTTAAAGATTTTCCTTTAGATAAATCTTTTCCTTAATAATTTGCAGAATAGTATTTTTAGTTTCTTTTTGTAAATCACCTCAAAATTGAGTTTAAAGCTTTCCAATGAATTTTCTCCCAATAGTTTTGACCCATAAGTTTACAAGAATTGGGGCTTTTATCTGCAGGAAGGCTCGGTACGCACGACTTGGCGACTCGCGGGCGGCTTCCACCCCCATGTCCACCTGCACCTCCAGCCCCGACCACACATCACTCTGCCGCTGTCAGGGTAAGCGTTAGCGTCTGCTGGACCTAACTGCACTTATCAGGTTTCTTTTCTGGTCAGTTATAACTGCTTGAGAGGACTGGCATAATTTTATTCCTTCTTACAGGTCTTCCAAAGAACAATGAGAAAATTTACTTTTTTTTTTTCTAGAGTAAAACATTTTACCTTGCAATTACTACCGGACCCCTGCATTTATCTAAGACACAAAACGGATCTGAGCAACCTTGCTTCTCCCATATCATGATGCTATTTCATCATCCTAAGGATTGTTCTGTCACACTCAATTATTCCCAACCATGCCAACACCACCTTAAATAATGAGGAAACAGAAGAATGAGGGAGCCACCTAGAAGGACGAGGAACAGTGAACTCATCCACCCTTCAGTTTTCTAAGTGACTGGAGAGGCCATCTCAGTAGCCTGCTTTCAACATGACAATTCAGGGACTTCCCTGATGGTCCAGTGGTTAGGACTCCGAGCTTCCACTGCAGGCGGTGCGGGATTCCATCCCTCGCTGGGGAACTAGCCGCAGGGTGTGGCCAAAACAAACAAACAGACCAAAAACATATCTAAGGACAAACAAAACTGAAAAGGGTTGTCAACACTGACGCCACAGAAGAGTATTCCTACGAATAACTTCATACCCCAAACTGGAAGATTAGAAGGACACATTCTGAGAAAAAGCACAACTGAATAGTCTGGTAACTGTTCAGTAAGTTGACTCTGCAATTAAAGGTCTTTCCACAAAGAAAGCTTCAGTCCCCAACAGCTCCACCATCTTACACCAGCTCATCCACAGAGCAAAGGACCCTCTCAGCTCGTCACATGAGGCCAACATAACCTCAACACAAAAACCTGACAAGAGAGGAAAATTACAGGTCATTCTCTCGCAGAACACACTTTTTCTAAATCAACTGAGAAGACCATATGACTTTTCTCCTTTAGTCTCTTAAGTGAATCACACTGATTTTTTTGGCATGTTTGACTAAGCTTGCACTCCCCTAAAATACACTCCACTCCACACCCACCAAAACTGTTAAAATAGAAAACAAATGTCAACACCAATCACAGAT
This sequence comes from Monodon monoceros, assembly GCF_005190385.1. Lineage (NCBI taxonomy): Eukaryota > Metazoa > Chordata > Mammalia > Artiodactyla > Monodontidae > Monodon > Monodon monoceros. The sequence goes on from NW_021703767.1 coordinate 295,819, forward strand.
GTTATGGAACAAGGAAAACACTCATATGCCACCACTGAAAATATAAACTGAACAACTGTTTTAAAACACAGCTCAACATACACAAGTTGAACGTATACCTAAATACTGACTCAGACATTAAATACCTAATTACGGCCCCATAGAAACGTGTTCACACAGACACCAAGAGACTTGTATGAGAATGTTCATAGCAAATGCCAATCAACAGCGGAACAGAAAAACCAAGGTACATCCATACAGCAAAATACTATACAACAACGAAAACGAAAGAACTATAGCCTTTAACTCCTAAAGGATGCTGGATAAGAAGACCCAGACTCAGGACATGCATACTGGATTCTTTTATTTATAAAACACTCAAAACCAGCAAAACTAAACCATTCTTCTAAAAGTCACGGTGCTCCATACACAGAAAGTAACTTGAGATGGATCACAGACTTAAACATAGAAACCAGGCCATCAAGCCTCAAGAAGACACTGGGGATTATCTTCACAACCTCAGGACTAGGGGAGACCTTTTGGACAGGACACAGAAATCACTAACCATAGAAAAAAATGATAAATTCAACATCAAAGTTAAGAATATTTGCTTATCACAAGACACCATTAAGAAAACAACTTAAGCAAGGTAAGCAAGACTAGGAAAAATATTCAAAGTACATATATCTAACAAATAACCTGGGAATGCTAAACAATAAACTTCGGAAAAATAAAGACAAAAACAACTACAGGTTTCCCCCACTACCAGAAATAGAGCATTCCTATGAAAGCTTTCATAAACCAAGACGGCATAAAGGTAAAGAAGCAATTAGATTTCTTCATAAAACTGAGAATCCTCTTTGAATTTCTTTCTGTTAGCAAAAACAGGTACTAATGTAGATCCTTTGTAAAAGTGAAGTGGTGTAAAGCAAGCTTTCGAAAAGTGAGGGATGGCTGTGTAAACAAATATTCTATAGTTAGTAAATTTGTGTTTTACTGGCATGAGAAGTAGCAATTCTGAAATTAACTTGTGTGTATTTTAAGGTTGAGCAAATAAGTAAAGATACTGTAGATAAGCCTTTTCCCCATTTTCTCACTATGGGAAAAAGGAGCTAAAAATAAGGAGAGGGGAAAAGCTAGAATAAATTCTGTGCTGTTGGATTGGAATTGAAGATATTAGTGTGAATTCATGGTTTTGATTATACATGCAAATAGACAAATAGATATAGATGTGCGTGTACATACATACATTTATATTTTCTGGCTCTGTCTATTGAAACAGCCTAGAAGCAACCATACCCCGCAAGCAATAAGCACACCTAGCACCCAGATCTTGGATTCTAAAACCATGCTCCACCGAAAGGAACCAGGGCTCCTTGAAGAAATGGCTGGTTTGGGGCTGCAGAAGGAAAGGACAAAATAAGCCTAGAAAATCTTGGTGCCAGGAATTAAGGCGCCAGAAAATGATGAGGGCATGTTAAAAGGTCACATGCCAATTCAAAGGCACTCCCAGTGGCCAAATGTATGTATTTCAGCAACAAAATAAACATTGATATGATGGATTAAAACCCGTAATAAAATAAGTATCTAGGAGTCCATACTGATATAAATAATTGAATAAATAAACTGCGGAGAAGCAACAGTTCCTCCTTAGAGTAAAATGCCAATTAATATATGTAGATGGAATGATGGAAACAAAGTCATCATTTGGCCAACACCATCACAGTAATTACTGCAGGCAAGAATCTTCAATAGAAGCTAAAACTAATGGAAAGTATCATGAGAAATGGAGTATTTACAGGGTCTCTAAGCACCTCCACATAATATACTTATTAACTACAAAGGGGAAAACAAAAACTTCTCTGTCAGCAGAAATCTGGCAGGCCCCCCAGTAGTGAGGCATAGCTACCACCACACCACCTGTGCTTCTTCTCAGGATGCACTCAGCAGACATCATCAGCACTTCCACCGTGTTCCTGCCAAAACGCACAACCTGACTTCAATCGGAAGGAAACATCAAACAAACCCAAACTGACAGGGATCCCACAACATAACTAGTTAGTACGTCACAAGTGTCAAACTTATAAAACACAAAGGAAGACTGAGAAACTGTCCAGATTGGAGGAGACTAAGGTGACAAGGCACTGAAATGCAATACAGAATCCTGGACCAGAAAAATCGGAAAAATTAGAACAAGCTCTATCAATCAGCTCACAGTATTGTTTCAATGTTAACTAAAACTGATGTGATTTATACTATGATTACATAGGTGTCAATATTTCAGGAAGCTAGGTGAGGGATCTCCAGGAACTCTGTGTTATTTTTTGCAATTTTTTTGTGGGTCTGACATTTTAAAATGAAAAGCTAAAAACCACAAAACCTTTAATTTAAAATAAAAAAGACTTGTCTGATTTGAAAATAAAAATATGAAATTAATAAATGATATTTACATTGCGAGGCTTTCTCCTCAAAGAGCCTAAGCAGGAAGCATACAGAGCAAAGCCACTGAGAGTCAGGACTCAGCGCTCTCAACGTGGCTTCCGTGGACTCAGCTGTGACCCGCAGCTTGACCCCAGAGAAGCAACAAGAGCACGAACATGAACCGAAACTAACATCCAGCCTCAGGTCCCTCAGACCACAGGGAGTGGAGGCAGAGTGAGCTGGGCACAGGCTGGTCCAAAGACTCAGGCACCAGAGTTCTGGGCAGCTGCTCCCCAGGCAAAGTCGGAGCGCCACGGCGAGGTCTTCCAATTTTTCCAAAGAAGGAACATTCTATAATACATTTGTAGGTAGAATATCATAAACTTTATATGCTAGCAATCATTCCTTTTTTTGCAATAAGGCAGTCCAGACACAGCATGACTTTGAGTCAAATTCTGCCCTCATCCACCAGTTTTCAGCTCATTCTAGCAAACACCTGCCCCTGCCCTGCTGCACACAAGTTAGGGGTACTCCCAGTTCAAGTACACACACGAGAGGAGGCCCCAAGGAGACCCACATGCAGGCAACCAGGAGGCCCAGGGAGGCCATGCACCCTCAACACCCAGGTCCACACCCGCCCCTGCAGCTCACAGGGCCTCAAGCAACAGACAAGACACCATTTCTGTGACACCTTCAGCCCTGCCCTCCTCACCCCACATTCAGAAAGGAGGGAAAGGACAAAGACCAACAAGCAGGTGGAGTTGACAGCAGGTGAAGGGATATTACGGCTTAAGTGTCCAAAGAGACCTGTCAGGGGGGTTGATGCACAGCCACACCCGAGGAACCCACACTTGTCAAACTCCTGCTACCACGCCGAGCACCAATACTGACCCCTGCCTTCAAACAGTTCACCCCAAATTTCTCAAAATCATGGGGTGAAGAAAAATCTTTAATTAGAAGTGAAACCACAAAAATATACGCCCCTTTTGCAAGATAAAATAAAACCCCCTTTCCCCACTTTTGATAGGCAAAAACAGACATAAGACCACTTTTAGTAAATTACGCTAGCAGTAACCAGGAGATAAGCAAAACGTGAGAACACAGAGCCGAGCAAATCTACCTGAGGGGCTCCAGCGCCATCAGGGGTGTCGCTGCACAACGCGTTCTTGCCAACGGCCCGGCCTCCCAGGAGTCCGGCGGCCTCGGCCGCAGCTACCGGACTCTCCTCCTGGTCAGGCGCATCGACAGCCGCGCCCTTCCTCTTCGCCGGCGTTTTCTTCGAATGCGCACAGTCACCTTTTGTTTTTCTCTGTCGGAAGTGAGCAAGCTGCGCAAAAACGTAGAGAGGTAGTAGAGACAAAGGTAAGTGAGGAAAAAGTAACAGAACCACAAAGACAGCAAGCTTGTGGGGAACATGAGGCTCTGGGGCTGGCTCAGTCCACACAGCCACACCTGGCCAGACTCACATCAACCAGGCCCCGTCCCAGAAACACCACCTCCATTAACATCTACGATACTGGGAGTTAAAGCTCAGAATGACACCCGAAGAATCTAACATTAAGGACTGTTAATGATGCCTCCAGACAAAGGAAAGCAATAAGGCTGACGGGCAGAATAGCTGTCCCAGCCCCTGACAGTTTACAGAAAAATTCAAAAATTAAAAAGTACATCTATTTTAAAAACTGACAGCTTAATCAAGGCATGTTTAAGGTTTAAAACTATATAGAAAAGCTAAATTCTCCCTTTTTGCCCCATTTTCCCCCAATCAGGGAAATACATAGCCTAGCCAAAACTTCCTTGCCATAGATTCTGAGACAAGGTACAGAAATAGCAAAAAATTAATTAAGCCAGGTCAATCTAACATCCTCCTTTTTGGAATCAGATGTTCTATTTTTCATGACGCAGCTCACCAAAGCACCAGGGACCTCCGCAGAATGTCCCCATCAGAAGGCACACCTGGCTCTGTTCAGTCCCACAAATCTGAGGGTTTAGACTGTTCACACACCATCTCCCACTAACACCTTATTCAAAAGGTAGGATAGCTAGTGTCAGCTTTTCACAGGAGGACAAGGTCCTTCAAATGACAACTCTGGTCATAAAAGCAAATGCATCTAACAAATGTTTGTATAAATGATAACAGAAGTGCACAATTTTATGGACATAGGAAAATCACAAAAGGCAATTTAAGTGAGAGAAACCGTCTCCCAAGAACAGACACTGCCTTCAAAACCAGTCCCAGATTCGTTTATTTTGTGCCCAACTCCATCAAATCTAACCGTCTGTGAGATCCCTTCCTGCATCACAGACCCAGTCTCTGGCCTGTGGTCACCCAACAAGAGGCATCTGTTTCTTCTCCCAAGGTGAAATCTTCTCATCACCATTAACGCTCCTTCAAGCAACATTTAGGCACATTTACAAACCATGGTGAGCTCAGGGAAAACGGTGAGTATTAAACTCTGGCTCGCTTCCAATCTCCTTCCTACGTGCCAGGCACATGCAAAGGGGAAAAAACACACTACAGCCTCACTCTTCAAACCCCAGTCGGAAGTCTGACCTGCACAGGAAGCCCAAGGAGGCCGCTCTGTCCTCTGCCTGTCACCACCTCACACCACTCACCACGTGTTCTGAGTGTTCCCTTTAATGCAGTGGCCCTGTGGTTTCCTCAAGGGAAGGAACTAGCACGGAACTGAACACCCCTGCTGGCTGATCCATGTGAAATTCCCAATGTCTGACCTCAAACAGCAACCTCATAGGGCTCTGCCTAATAGTCGCGGGCACTGCACAGCGGCTCCCCCCGACAGCCGGAGTGGGGTGAGCCAGGGCGGCACAGCACATGTGCCCAGGCTTTCTCCACTGTCTCTAGGGCCCGCGTCTGGTCGGTAAACGGCTCAATGGCCACAACACGCCCAGAACAGTGAGTACCGGACGGTGCCTACGTGGATGACAAAGGCCCACTCCGGGACCGCACAGAGCTCCCGGGGGCATCCGCAGCGCAGGGACGTGACACCTCCCAGGAGGCTCCGTCCGGGCGTCTGGAGCTCCCAGGCCCGGCGCAGGGGGCGGCCCCGGCAGAGGCCCTCCGCCCTCACCTGCCCAGGACTGTCCACCTGGGCCCCAAGCAGCAAGGAGGCGGCACAGGCGTTTCAGGAGCCCCGACACCAGGGCGTGGGTCGGTGGGAGGCATTCCACAGGGTGAACAAGTCCCGTGCTCGGGAACACCACTCTGAACTTTTATAGCACAAAGAACTGCAGAATTCCTTGTAAAACGATCTCTGCACGTCGTTTTAACCGGATGGAAGCTGAGCTGAGCCCTAGGGGGAGCGCCCGTGTCGCCCAACTGCAGGGAGTCCCGGCCTCCAAGCCCTCCAGGAATCCGGGCGAGGACAGGGAGACGCGCAGGTGTCAGTAGGTGTGCACAAGAGCGCAGGTGTGGTGACAGCGCCCGTTCCCGCACCTCGGGCTGCGGGAGCGGGCGGCCGTCAGGGACGCCGCGTCCGGAGGACACCACTGTCTCTCAATGAAGCCGCCTCGCCGGCTCCTCTGGCAGTTCCCCGGGGGTGGTCGGGGCTGGGGTGGGGGTGGGGGTGTCCCGGTGTGAGGGGAGGGGCCGGGACGCCCACCTCCCACGGCCCCGCCCCTGCCCGGCGCAAGCGCAGCCCCGCCAGTCCCGGCGTACCCCGCGCCCGACCTCTCCGCGAAACGCCGCGCGCCCCCGGCCGCTGATTGGCTGTGGCTACGGCGGGGGCGGGCCCAAGCAGAGGGCGGCGGATTCAAGATGGCGGCGGCCAAGGGGCGGCTTCCAGCCCAGTCGGCGGGAAGGGCAAGAGTGCGGCGGTAGCGGTCCCCTCCTGGCCACGTCCGCTCCTGGCAGGGGGCGGTGGCAGGCACCGGAGCCCGCCCTGTGGAGCCCACGCCGGGACAGCGAGGGGGAGGAGGCGCTGCCGTTTACCTTCGCTCTCCCGGCCTCCACTTTTCTGCGCCGCTGCTCTTGCTCATCTTCTTCCATCTTACTCCGGGGCTCTTCGCAGGTCGCGGGGAGGTGAAGGGGCCGATGCGCTGCCGCCTTCGCTCTATTTACACTCCCTCCCCATCGCCTGGGCTCACCCTCCCCCCGCGACAACTGTCACGCAGACGTGGGCCCGCCCCGCGTTCGGCCCCGCCCCGGGGCGTGCACCCCCGGCCTGCGGCTAATCAGGGGCCGCGGTCCTGCCCTCGCGCACGCGCGTTCAGGGCGGTGCCCTCAAGGAGGCGCGGCCCGGCGGAGCTCCGCCCCTGCGTCCGTTCCTCCGATTGGCGCATAGACGCTCCCGCCTCTTCGGGCAGGACCATTGAGCGGGGCGCGGCAGCCTCGGCGCTCTCTGTGGTTGGTCGGTTTGAAGGACCCCGCGCACGTGGGTCGTCGGGCCCGGCTGGGACTGGCGCGGAGGCCGATTCGCGTTCCCGCGAGGTTGAGGCCGCCCTGGGGGGAGTCTGCGCCGGTGTCCAGTTGAGTCAAGCTTCGCGAGTCCCCGGGGACAGCCCAGGAGGCCGGGCCCCACTGCATGCGTGCGCCAGCTCAGGGCTGCCCCTAAAATCGCTCCGGGTTGTGGCCGTGCCCGGGGGTGGCAGAACCCAAACTTTCGTCTCCAGGGGTCCTTTCGGCGACCGGGATGGTGGCCCTGTTCGTGTCACGATCGCAGACAGCCAGCAAAATCACTTGATTCCGTTCCTAGGAGTCCCTCCTTTGGGTCCCGCTGGTGCCTGGACCCACAGAACCGGAATGCCGGGGGCGGCCAGAGTTAGTCAGTGGGAATCGGGGCCGGCATCCCCAACCCACGGAGCCCAGAGGTACAGGGACAGGAAGCCACCGGCGGTGCTCCCACTCCTGGACCCATGGATTCTTCCCACTGGGGATACAGTGCCATATCGAGGGCTCTGGTTTAATGCGTCTGCCCCCAGCTTGCACAGTCAAGGGTCCAGTCTGGCACCGCTGCCATAAAGCAGTGCCCTGCGTCAAAGAGTGTTGGCAGGGACCCCATGCAGTGAGAAACTCTGAGAGAGGGTCAGGATGAGGCCCTGCGGGCAGGAAAGGCAAACCCACACCCGGAATACAAGTGTATTCCTGTTAGGACAACCCCTGGAACCCCAGCGTGGAAGGGGCTCCATAGGCCCAACTTGCCAAGAGGCCTGTAAGGATGCAATTTTAAATGATACAGTAATTGTACGCAGTTCTAGATCACCAGAGGGAGAGAGCTGTTTCAGTGAAAGGCAAAAAAGTCTCTTCTCACATGGAAAAGTTTTAAGGCCTTGAAACGTTTGGGTAAATCAATCCAAATATATTGTAAATGGTTATTAAAAAGGAATGCGCTGTACTTCCTGTTCAAATTTCCGTGAAGCTCAAAAAGATAGTCTGTTAAAAATTTTTTTAAAAAGAAAGAGAATGTGATGTGGGTTATGAATTCATGGTCCGTGTGGGAATTGGAGTCTCATGAAATCATTGTTTGTTCCTTAGCTTCAGACTCCACTTAAGCCTGTTTGTCCGGATAAGGAAGTAAGGCGAGGTTTTTATTCCTAGCCCACGGTTTTGATTAACAATCAAATGCTGCTACAGTTATCAGGCTCATTGGAAGCTGATAAGCTCTGACTAACTGACACTGATCCGAAGCGTGTTGTTGGCACCTCTTGTTACTGTAGCGTAAATGTGCCTGGGTGAGCGTTCCCTCGCGGAGGGTGGGGTGGGGGGATGCTCTCACCAACTGGTGATGGTTACCTAAATGGCGGGGGGGTCGCAAACTCAGGAAGAAACACAGGAAACCCCTAAGCAGCTGTGCCTCGGTTTCCCTGTGTGAGAAGTGAACACACCCACAAACTTGCCCCCGCGTCAGATTTGGCCGGGGTAGAGCTGGGTAGGGTGACAGCGCTGCAAGCGGCAGCTGGAGAAAAGGTGGCGTATCAAGCAGCGCTGCTGCGGGTTAACTGCGGGGCTGTCCGGCGAACACGCTGCGGGTTTCTGTGTTTCCTTCACTCCTGTGCCTTCAGTGCAGTAAGGTCTGTGTGCGGGCCGTGTGCCCCCTGTCTGCTCTCTGAGACTGAGTGCCAGTAACTATGCTCCTCCACGAACGTGCTGTAGTGACTTTACTGACACAAGCTCACCTTTCAACCTGTGTGAACATGTGAGTCTAAGCAACCGCAACTTACACGAATCTTCAGGGAGCCCTGGAAATTCAACCACCTCCTGTGTCAGACCATAGCCCTCTGTGTGGTGAGTGATGCTTGCAGTCTTGGCTCACAGACACGAGGCGGTGGCCTCGTAAGGCCAGGGGTAGGCGGGCAACACTAGCAGACCACAGGATCGGATTTCCCAGGAGCAGTCAGAGACTCAGATCTATGCCTGACTCTCTCAACCTTTACATGTTGCAGTACATCTAAAACTTTGTGGGGGGCCCACGTGTTTGCCCACGGTGCTTTGGCCAGTGGTTTTCAAACTGTGTTCCGAGGAACCCCAGAATCATTTCCATGGCTATTCTAGATATTCTGAAATGTTGGATCTGACTCTTAACTTATTTTTAACAATTAAACAGCTGTCCAGATATGTAGATACTCACCTTCAAGGAGGGAAACACAACCCCCCACTCCTTATGTATGGGCTGTGCATAGCTACTTCCTCCTGAAGAAGACAGTGTGGAAAGGGAGAGAGAAATAGTAGCTGTGCAGTGGTGAAACCTGATAGACACACGTCCACGAGGTAACTAAGGTCAACATCCACAGTGTAGGTCGTGTTGACGGCACACACCCTGGATGGGACGTGATGAGAAGGGCCTTTTGCCTCTGTGGTCTTCCTCCCAAAAACCCACAACCCCAGTCCAATTGTGAGAAATCATCAAACAAATCCCAATAGTAGAGGGACACCCTACAAAATGCCCGATACAGTAGGTATTGATACAATATAAAACAAAATACAATACTACTCCTCAAAACTGCCCTTCCTGGGAAGCATTGAAATGAAGCATCATTTAGAAAAGTCTTCCCTCCCATCACACCCCCTCCCCATGCCAGCCCTGTGGACATGCCCTCTGCTGGGCAGGTGGGTCACCCACCGATGGTCCGCCTCCCAGGTGCCCCTGCCCCTCAGGCACTAGAAACCCCTGCCCCTCTCTGGGCATGGGTCCCGGCTGGGCAGTCCCCCTGCTGGAATCACATCCACCCTGAGGGGTGGTGCCTCGGGATGGCCCCGTGTCCTCTGAGGTGCCAGCTGGGTGCCTGTGGGGTGAGCCCACCTTGAGCTCCCACCCAGAAGCCCCCAGGCACCTCGTTGGCCAGCTCCCTGGTGCCACGCAGAGTTTCCTGAAGTCTGCAGGGAGGTGGTGGTCGCACCCTGTCTTCCAGTGTTCTGGCCTTTACTCCCGTCTGGCTGGGAGGATCCCTAGGAAAGGCCAGGGGCTTGCTGGCCTCCTGGAGGCCATAGCGGACTGAGGGCAGGGGTGGCAGGCCCCCGTGGTGCGTGGGGGGTGGATGCCATGCCGCTCCCCACCCCATCCTCTGGGCTCTGTCCTCCCCGCCAGGGCTGCACTCTACCCCTCGGGCCCCAGCTGCTGCCCACTTTTTCCTTCCCAAGGAGCCCCGCCTGGCCGCACCTAGGGATCAGCAGTGTTTACTGGTAACCCCTGCATGGGGACAGGCGGGGCCTGGGAAGGACTCTCAGTGGAAACCTGGCAACTGGGCCTCGCCATGTCTGCGGCTCCTAGCAACCACCATGGCAATGCCCGACGCTGTGAGTCCAGGGCGTGTGCCCCCCACACACACGCTCTTCTCTGGCCGTAGAGGCCAGAAGGCAAACCGAGCCCGGCGTGGGATTCTTCCAGTGACCCCAGGGCTGGGCTGCTTCTCTCCAGCTGAGCGGTTCTTCCAGAGGGAACTGGGACGGGGAGGGGTGGGCCCGTGGCGTCCCCTCCTGTGGCCCCGGGAAGCTGGACTCCTCAGTGGCAGATCGGTTGACCCGGCTGACCCTGAAACTCCTGGAGGAGGTAAGACAGCTGGGCACTCGTGTTTTTAACAGCTGTTACAGAAGCACAGCTTTGAAAGGTAAGATTATACGTGTAACGAGCCCACTTCCAAAGCAAAACGCTTTTCAGCGGCTTCAGCCTCGTAGTGAAGAGCTGCGGTTCCTTGGCTTTTCTTCTTTGTGTTTGTACAGAAGCAAGTAGGTTCTCCTGGCAGTTTCTGCAGCCGGGAGGCAGGCCCGCACCCACGGGCTGGAGCACCGCCAGGGCGCCCTGATTCTCTCCTTCGGGGCCTCCCAGCTTCTGAGTTTCAGGGCGCGGCGTCTCGGCCGGGCCTGGGGTGGGCGGCCGGTGGACGCCCTCAGGCCGGCCCCCTTCTCCTCCTCCGAGGGTCTGCGGGGTCCTCACGGCTCCCCCCACCTCACCTGCCTGCTCTGTCCCTCTGCCCCCGACAGCTGCCCAGAGCGGCAGCAGGGTTCACCCCAGAACTGGCCCCGACAGTAGCTGCTCAGCCCAGGGCTCAGTGGGGCAGTCGGGTGGTCAGGACACAGAGCCCGCCTGGTCAGGCTCTTCAGATAGCCTCCTGCAAGGGCCTGTGGGTTTCAAGGTGGAATGTGTGTGCATTGTATGGAGAGTGTGGCCTCAGGGTCCCACCTGGCTCCCTGCCCTGCAGCCCCCTCACATGCTTCCTGCTCCCAGCCCGTCTGTCTGGGCGCTGGTGCCCGGCTGGCCCCCCACACTGAGCCCGCGCCTGGAGCACTGTCCTCGCTCTACTCTCTTCTCCTCACAGAAGCTGAAGCAAGAGCGCGAGGATGTGGAAGTGGATTCTGAGGACCCCCAGCTCACGCCCGGTAAGAGCCCCGGGCTGCCTGACGCTGCGCAGGCCCCGGAGCAACCTACACACACACACACACACACACACACACACACACACACACCCTCATATCGTATCACATCCAGCCTGCATACCCAGGAGGGCACGTTCATCATTCCTGTTTCACAGTTGAGCGCTAGAGGCACAGAGAGGTTAGATAAGCAGCCCAGGCTGCCCAGCTTGGATCGCAAGTGGCCACACCTGCATCAGACCATGTCGCCCTGAGCTCGCTGTGCGGTGTGGGTGTGGAGGGCCTACCCCACCTGTGTCGGCCTGCGCATCCTCGGGCGCCCAGACCAGACGCCCCGTCGTCCCCAGCCTGGCTGGCGGTCAGATGCTTAGGCCACAGGACCCAGGGCAAGGACTGCTTTCCCTGGTGACGGGCTCCGGGCTCAGGGACATCTAGGCGAGGTGCTGGGGAGACACTGCTTGTTCTTTACTATGTGGCGTAGCCCCTTGGGCTGCGGGGGTTCCAGGCAGCTCCCACGTGCAGCAGACAGAGCCCAGGGCCCAAATCCAGATAGAAAAAAAAATCCCAAACCAGGTCACATGACCAAGGACAAGCTCAGAACATGGAACAGTACAAATGGGCCAGGGAAGTGGGGACTCCTGGAGGGGGAGTGGGGACCCCAGAGGACAGGCAGCCCGGGCATCGCCAGCTCTAGGGGGAGACGGCAGGCCTGGGGGGAGGGGGCAGGCCCGTGCACCCAGAGGAAAGGAGCTCAGGGACCACCAGAGGCATGGTGTCCAGGACGCTGCAGGAACCGTTCCCTGAGGCTCCGTGGAACACGCCAGCCTCCAGGCAGCTTGGGGCTGCGGGGTGGCTCCAGGTGACGGGAGGCTGGGCTCTCAGCCGCATCCCGTGAGGGCCTCCTTCCTCTCACCGTGCCCCATGGAGCCCGCGGGACTTCCCGGCAAAGGTGCAGGAGCAAAGTGGTGCTCGGGCCCCAGGGGAAATCCTCACTCTGCAACTTCCGGCTCCTGTCCAGGAGTAAGATAGACCCCCCTGAGAGACTGAGCTCCCCGCATGCCCCCCACCATTGCCCACGTAATCCCCACAGGGCAGCCCCCTGAGCTCCGTCCCCAGGCACCTCCCTCCTTCTCTGGGACAGGCGTGCAGGTCCCGGGGTGGGAGCTGCCGGGGTCTGCAGTGCTGAGCCCTGAAGCACGCGCTTCCCTCCAGGAAATGAGGACGGGCCAGAGGCCGCCCTGCGGAGCGCCCTGAGGATGAGGAAGGACCTTCTGCAGAGACTCTGGGTAGGCCACGTGGCCACAGGGAGCCTTGGCCCGAGCTCTCTGCAGCTGAGACTGCGGCCTGAGCTCAGAGCAAACACGGGCCAGTGGAGGTGGGGGCCCTTCTGGAACCCGTGCTGGTTCTGCCGTTTGCGACTTGGGGGCGGACAGCTGATGGGCCGTGAGCAGCTGAGGGGCGTCATCCCCGATCACGGACTCCAGGGAGAGAGGAGAACTTACCTGTTTCCCGTAGGCTGGGCTCTCACAGGGGGCTGTTAGCTGAAAAAAACTGCTCTGTTTGCACATGATCAGAGGTGGAAGTGCCATGTGAAGGGTGCGGTTCCCCTGGAAGTGGGATTCCAAGATGACCAGGGCTTCGTCCAAACCAGAGGCACCAGCAGCAGGGAATGACCATGGGAAGGGGTGCGTTCGGGTCCAAACGATAGTTGTGATAAACTCACTGCTTTGTGGTGAAGTCGACCTGGAAGCATGCTGGAGAGACAGAATATCCTCTATAGGCTGGAAAAAGTCGTTCGGGGTCAATTTCTCCTGTGTGCACCACGCAAGGGCCTTCAGGCTTTGCCTCCAGGGCCTGGCTCCAACTCCGACCCAGCTGCGCCCTGGGCCTACCATCTGATCATGCGCCCGGGTGGGGTGGGAGGGAGCCTGGTGCACGGGGGTAGCAGGTGGTCCTGGGGCCGCTCCCCCACTGCGGGGGCCACACGCCTGTGAGCTGGCGCTGTCGTGCCAGGCGGGGTGAGGGCCTGGGACACGACAGCCCGCTCCGGCTGTCACAGCTCCCTGCCTCCAAGCACGGGCTCTGCTTTGGCGTTGCAGGAACAGCACCTCCTGGAAGAGGTCTCCCGGGCCCGCGCCTGGAGGGGGCTGGACGGAGGAGCCCGTGGGTCAGTGCTACCCCCAGAGGTGCCCCCCGTGGGTGTCCACCCCGCTGTCTCCCCGGCCCCACCCACCCCGGACCCACTGCAGATCACCCAACACCCAGTAAGTCTTCCTCGCGGTGAATCTGGGGGGCAGAACCAATGCAGGGAGGGTGCCACGCCCCCAGAGACCTCTCACCTAAGCAGGGATGGCGGTGTCCCCACACCTCCGTCTCTCGCCTCTTTCAGCACCTTAGGGAAGTGCGCGGAAGGGGCCGTGGGCTGAGCAGCGGCCGTGGCTGCATTCCGTGTCTGGCTCTGTCGGGGCTAATGTGTGTCATCAGGCCTCACAGGTGCCCTGAGAACTGGCTGGGGGTAGGGGGTGCTTATCTCATTACAGGTGAGAGGTAGGGGTCCCAGCTCCGCCCCACGTCCTAACCTTTGCGCTAGGAGCAGAAGTATTAGGAGGTTTCAGTATCAGGAGGGCCTGAATTTGGGGAAGAAGTGTGTCAGCTCCTTTCCCAAACTTCATAATGACTGGGGAAGCTTAGCCCCTAGTCTCCAGGGCAGAATTGTAAAAGGTGGAAGACTGTTCCACTTCTGAGAGCCTCACGCCTGCATTCAGCGTCCTGGGTTACAAGCGATGGAAAGCAGCTCTGACTTTCTTAAGCAAAAGGGATCGTATTGGGGGCAGCTGGATGCCCAGAGCAAGGAGGGGTGGCAGCTGGGGCCTGGCGGGCTGTGGCCTCGGGGGTTGAGTGCATGAGGAGAAGACCAGGCAGGAGGTGGGCGGGGCCAAGTTGAGAAGGTTCTGGATCGGCTGGCCAGGGAGGCTGGTGGTGCCCACAGGCTGGGTCCGTGACCTGGAGGGCGTTTATCCTCTGGGAGGGGACCTGGCAGCCCACGTGGAGGGAACAGAGAGGGAAGGGGCGTGCCAGCAGAGCCCCCAGAGCCCCCTTTGCCCCAGGAATGGTGGGGTGAGGGTGTAGGTTCAGGAGCTCCCCCAGTCCCAACATGCACATACTTACTGCAGTTCCTCAGGCCCAGTCATGCTTGGGTGTTTCAGTCTCAGCCCCAATGACACCACGAGAGCAGGCAGGGGCCTTGGTGGCTAGGATGAATGTCCCAGAGACTCTGGGGTAGGAGGTCCCCTCTGCCGCGAGAGCACCACCGCTGTGACTGCCTGCTGGTCTGTGCAGGGCGGGGGGTGGCCTGTGGGGGGGTGGCCGACTGTGGCTACAGGCCAAAGCTGGCTGCCACCTGTGTCAGTAGGACCTGTGAACTGAGAGGGGTGGTACACTTTTAAATGTTTGGGAAAGAATCAAGGGAAGAATGATAGTCTGTAACACATGAAAATGATATGAAACACACATCTCAGGGTTCATAAGTGCTTACATGTCTGGGGCTGCTTTCCAGCTACAAAGGCAGAGGTGAGCAGTTACAACTAAAGCCGTGTGGCCACAAAGCGGGAACGATACACTGTCCAGCCCTTTACAGGAAGCTTGCCAACCCTGGTCCATGCCATCCTTTCTGTGAACTGAGAGAGAAGGGACACGGCAGGAGGTTAAAATAGAAATCAACGCCTGGTGTGCGCCCCAAATTTTTGTGCATTTATTTTAACTCAGGAGGGAAGCCAGAGGGTATTTCCATGCCAAGATCCTTGGATGCCTCTATTAAAGCAGAATCAATGGAAGCAGGGATGAGCTTAGCCCACTAAAGCCGGGAAATGTGGGAAGCATGAAAAATGCCATGTCTTACTCAGCTTGGGCTCCACTACAAAATAGCACAGTCTGGGCACTTAAACATCAGACGTTTACCTTCTCACCATCTGGAGGCTGGACGTCCCAGATGAAGGTGCCGGCCAATGCAGTTCCTGTGAGCGTGCTCTCCTGGCTGGTGGGTGGCCACCTTCTCACTGTATCCTCACGGGGCAGACAGCTTCTGGTGTCTCTTTCTCTTCTTACAAGGACACCAGCCCTATCAGACTAGAGCCCCACTCTTATGACCTCGTTCCCTTTATCACCTCCTCATAGGCCTCATCTCCAAATGTAGTCACTTTGGAGGTTAGGGCTTCAACATGTGGATTTGAGGGGGGACAAACATTCAGTCCATAACATTCCATGTCCTAAGTGATACCCAGACTCAAATATTTATCTATTCAGCCATCTGTTTAACCTCTAAGATTTCTCATTTAAAGTCCCCCATGGATGGCTGGTGGATGGATGAGTGTATTTTTTAAAAATTTAATTAATTAATTAATTTTTGGCTGTGTTGGGTCTTCATTTCTGTGCGAGGGCTTTCTCTAGTTGCGGTGAGTGGGGGCCACTCTTCACTGCGGTACGCGGGCCTCTCACTGTCGCAGCCTCTCTTGTTGCGGAGCACAGGCTCTAGATGCGCAGGCTCAGTAGTTGTGGCTCACGGGCCTAGTTGCTCTGTGGCATGTGGGATCTTCCCAGACCAGGGCTCAAACCCGTGTCCCCTGCATTGGCAGGCAGATTCTCAACGACTGCACCACCAGGGAAGCCCCTGGATGGGTGTATTGATGGATGGATGGATGGTGGATGGATGGATGGATGGATGGGTGGATGGGGGGATGGATTGATGGGTGGATGGTGGGTGGATGAATGGATGGATGGATGGGGGCATGGATGGTGGATGGATGGATGGTGTGTGGATGTTGGATGGATGGATTGATGGGTGGATGGTGGATGAATGGATGGATGGATGGGAGGATGGATGGATGGATGGGGGATGGATTGATGGGTGGACAGTGGGTGGATGTTGGATGGATGGATTGATGGGTGGATGGTGGGTGGATGGGTGGTGGGTGGTTGTAGGTCACTATTCCCGGGGCACATTCAGGTAATGGGTCGTCTGGCTCTTCTAGGCACCCCCGCCTCCCACCACCATCATCCAGCCTCAGCAGCCACTCATCGCACAGATCCCCCCTCCCCAGGCCTTCCCCACTCAGCAGTCAGGAAGCGTCAAGGAAGGTAAGTGTTCATAACGAATGTTGTCACGGGTTTATGCAATTCTCTACTGAAAAAATAGTTTTGTAAGCCGGGTAGTCTTTTAGGGCCAGCTTTTGACTACTCAACTGAAGCTATGTATTTACCAACATGAAAATAATTTCACTTTGAAAAATCCTTACTGATGGATATCCCTGAGGGAAGAAGCTTGGACTCAGATTTGAAAGAACCGTGTTCCAGCCCAACTCATCCAGTGATTAGCTTCAAAAAACCCTTGGTTAAACTGCTTTTTCTCTTTAAGTAACTTTTAAATACTTGAATTTTAGAACAGCTCTATTGAGGCGCCGTAGAATAAATTGCACACTGTTAAAGTGTACAATTTGATAGTATTGACACCTGTACACACCTGTGGACCCATCACTAAATCAAGGCAGTGAACACGGCATCACCTCAGGCACCTTTTCCCGCCATCCTACCTGCTCTGTCGCTCTGCATCCGTCTGCGTCTCCTAGATTTTTGTACGAGTGGAATCCCACAGTACGCACTCTTTCCCGTGTGGCTTCTTTCACTCAGTGGCACTGTTTTCAGACTCATCGCTCTTGTTGGGCGTAGCAAACCATGGCTCCTTGAAATTGCCCAGTGACCTTACATTGTGTGGATGGACTGGTTTGTTATCCTTTCACCTGTCGATGAACACTTGGGTCGTTTCTAGTTTTGGTTATCACCACAAAAGCTCCATGGACACTCACGTCGGAGTCTGGATGTACATTTTTATTTCTCCTGGGTAAATATCTAGGACTGGGACGGCTGAATCATGGCAGGCGTGTGCTTAAAACTGCCATGTGTGAGAGGTCCAGTTCCTCGACACCCTCACCTGCATGTGGTGCGGTCAGCCGTGCTGGCAGGGGTGGTAGTCGCTCACTGGGGTTGTAGTTTGCGTTTTCCTGGCGATGGGAGGTATTGAGAGTCCGAGGCAGACTTGTGTGTAGAACCACCCGATGAGTGTTCTCAACCCTGTCGCCGGGACTGTAGCACCACTGTGTACGTGCTACATGTCAGGCCTGGTCCGTGGCGGCCTGCAGCTCCCCAGGGGGACCGTTCTCACCGTGACACACAGGAAGGTGGCCTGGAGGTGCAGAGAGGACAGCCCGCTGGTCTCTCCTCACCACCCTCCTTGGTTTTTCCAGACGAACTTTAGTGACTGTCAGGCTCTAGAGGTGAACCCAGCATACCCTGTGCGTGTGTGTGTGTGTGTGTGCATGTGTGTGTGTGTGTGCGCGCGCGCGCACGTGCGCGCAAGTGTCTGTGTGCCTTTAAAAAGTGCATTTAAAATCACTGGTAAAAATGAAACAGTAAGTAGCTAGTTATTCAGAAAAGTCAAGTCACGTTCCTTACCCCACTCGTTATACCTAAACAAATTCCAAGTGGATCAAATATTTGAATGTAAAAATAGGGACTCTCCAAAGTACTACAACAACCCCTTTGGAGAACTGATGGGCTGCTTCCTATGAAGTAGATACGCGGCTTCTGGAGCTCCACTCCACCCCACTCCCCGCGACTGCTCTCCATGTCAGTTCTACCTTTTCGGAAAACTTCACAGAAAAGACACTGGTATAACGTCATACAGCAAATACATTTGAATTAACTCACCCTTTATTGTATCTCAGACCGTCCTCCTGGAATCCCTTCCTATCATCTGGGAACAAGTCTTTTACAAGGTCCTGCAGGACAGGCTTTTGAAGCTGCCTTAGTGATCACTTTCTTTTTATTTCCCCTTGTTCTTAAACACTAGTTTTGCTGGATATTCAAGTGTAGGTTGATAGTTATTTTCTCCCAACACTTTCTAAGGACCCCTGTGATAACATGGGGACCACCCAGATAATCCAAGATAATCTCCCTATCTGAAGATCCTTTTTAAAAAAAGTTAATTTAAAAAATTGTGGTAAAAAACACGTAACATAAAGTTGACCATCGTAACCATGTTTAAGTCGTGCTAACTACATTCAACATTGTTGTGCAACAGATCTTTAGAATTTTCCGTCGTGTAAAACTGAAACTCTGTCCCCAGTGAACAGCTTCCCATCCCCCTCCCCCAGCCCCTTGCGCCCACCAGTCTGTGTTCCACCTTCTTGATTTTGATTGGGCTACATGCCTCATAAGAGCGGAAGCACACAGTATTTGTCTTTGTGTGTCTGGCTTATGTCACCGAGCATAATGTCCTCAAGGTTCATCCATGTTGTAGCCTGTGTTAGAGCATCCTGCCTTTTTAAGGCTGAGTAATATCCCACTGTGTGGCTGGACCCCATTTTACTTATCCCTTCGTCCGTGGGCGGAGACTCCGGTCGCTTCCATCCCATCTCAAGATTCTTAACTTCGTCACATCTGCAAGTCCCTTTTGCTGTGTAACGGGACACATTCGCAGGTTCTGGGATCAGGATGTGGGCATCTCTGGGGCCATTCTTTAGCCACCACGCTATTCAGTCCCTCAGACTGTGGGCCCATTTGGGGGGTTGGGCGTTCCGTTTCTGCGCAGCTGGGCTGTTGCCGCAGTGCTTCTCTGCGTGCCTTCTGGTGAATGGACGTGCTCGTGTCTGTGGGGCACACACCCGGGGATGGGATGGCTGCTTAGGAAATACCGCCAGACAGTTTTCCAAAGTGCCTGGACCCATGTGCACCCCACGGGAGGGGAGGAGAATTTCGGTTGCCCACAGCAACTTACCAACACTTGATGTTTTCAGAATTTTTCATTTTCACCAATCTGGTGGGCAGGCCATGGTAGCTTCTTCTGGTTTTAATTTGCACTTCACCTTTTCATATATTTTTGGCCACTTGAATATGCTTTTTTGTGAAGTTCCCATTCAAGTATTTTGCCCATTTTTCTTTCCGGTTTTCTGCTTCTCTTATTGATTTCTAGGAATTCTTTATGTATTCTAAAAATGGGTCATTTTGACATGTGTATTGCAAACAGCAAGTCCTTTTTGTGGCCCTTCCACTCTCTTCATAGTGTGTGTCTCTGGATAAAAAGAAGTTCTTAATTTTAGTGAAGTTCAGTTTTTCAGGCTTTACTCTTTATGGTTGGTACCTTTTATGTCCTGTTTAAGAAGTCTTTACCCGTCAAGGTCAGGAAGATGTTCTTCTGTATTTTCTTCTGCGGCTCTGTTTGCCTTTCACATTTAGATGTACGATCCACCTGCAATGGATTTTTGTGTGTGTTGTGAATTAGGGATCAATGCTATTATTTTTGCCATGGATACCCTGCCCTTTATTTGACCCCCTGCCCTTTATTGAAGACTGTTTGCCCACTGCACTGACATGTGCCCTGGTGGTGAGGCTGTAGATGTGGGTCCATTTCTCTATCCCCACATCTGCCGACTAATCTTTTCATGCTCGATTTTACTCGGGGGGACCCTGCGGGGCTGATGGGGAGGGCTCCCTCTCAGAGGGCTCACTGTGGGCGGGGCTTCCCAAGCCCCGACCCACGTGGGTCTCCTCAAGGGCCTTTGCCCCCTGTGGGGCTGCCAGACGCAGCTTCTGCACTAGCAGTCTGGCTCTGGCCCCCTCCCCAGAGCCCCCCGGCCCTGTGCCGACATCTGTGCCACTCAGGGCTCGGCAGAGAAACAGAACCAGCAGGGTGTGTAATTCAGCGAGAAAGACGCGCTTTAAGGAATTGGCCCACGTGATTGTGGAGGCTCGGCAAGTCCACACCGGCAGGGAGGTCCGGGAGAGCGGCCCGAGGGGGAGGCTGTCTGCTGAGCCCCAGCTCCGAGGCGCCCGCGGGAGCCCCAGCCCAGGCCTGGAGGCCCCATCTGCTTGGCTGCATGTGTGAGTGGTCCTTAGAGGCTCGCTTTCCTTTGGTGAGGCCAACAGAGCCTGGAGGGCTACCTAATTTCCAGGGCCTAGTTGCTGTGGAAAGAAGCAACATTTATGTCCCACACTGACCAAAATTAGCGTTTCCTAGTGTCCCGAGTTGGTGAATATATTAGCTTCCTGGGGTGGCTGCGACAAAGCGCCACAAGCCGGTGGCCTAAAATGACAGGACTGTGTCTGCTCCCAGTCTGGAGGCTGAGCTCCAAACTCAAGGTGAGGCAGGTCCCGGGGAGGGTCCTTCCTGCCCCTCCAGCTCCTGGGGCTCCGGGCGCCCCTCCAGCCTCCGCCCGCCGCCTCTGCGTCTTGCCTCCTCTTCTGTCTCAGAGCTCCGTCTGCCTCTCGCTCAGGAAGACGCTGGCCTTGGGTTTAGGGCTCCCCTGGCTGATTTCATCTCAAGATCCTTAACATACCTGCAAAGACCCTTTTCCAAATCAGACCACATTCAGAGGTCCTGGGGATTAGCATGTGGATACCGTCGGGGCCACCACGCAGCCCAGCTGACGGACGAGAGGAATCCAGTAGCAGGAAGGCTGCGCCGTCAGTAGGGTTCAAAAGGATGCGTCTGAGCACACAGCCCGGGACCCGCAGACCCACGGGCCTCCACGGCTGCTCGTAGAGCTCTGTGTCTGCTTCACCTGAGCTCCGTTGCGGGAGCGGCCCGGTCACCGGCGGCCGTCCGTGCGTGACCCAGCCCTCCGCGCCCCCCTCAGACGTGGTGGAGATGATGCTGATGCAGAGCGCGCAGATGCACCAGATCCTCATGCAGAACCTGATGCTCAGAGCCCTGCCCCCGTCAGCACTCGCACCCGCCCCCCCGCGCCTCCCCCCGCAGGTAGGCTCCACACCCAGACCAAGACCAGAGGACCTGGTGGCTCTTCCTCCAGAAATCCATGCACCTCTGTAGCTCTGAAAAGCATTACTGGCTCCAGCTCTGTGCTCCAGCTTGAAGCTCCCCAGCGCCCCCCAGTCCCACCCAGATGAGGAACGGGTTGACCAGTTCAGGGCCCAGACAGCGGCCCCCTTGAGCCAGATGAGCTCTGCTGGAGCCTGCCCCCCACCCTCCTGCCCTCCTGGACCCCTGCCCACCGCTGCTCTGACCCTGACCCCATCCTGAGTCAAGAACCACGTGGAGGGGAGGGGAGCCCAGGAGCAGCGGGGGGGCCGCTGAAATGTCCTGGTGTGTGTCATGCTAAGGACCCGCAGTGGGCTCGCCCCACCGTCCTGCGAGCCAAGAGGCAGAAGCCGCCCTCTGTGTACCACCATCACCACTACGCGCCCGCAGCCCCGCTGCAGGCCAGCCCCACTCCTGGCTCCCCGGCGGGTTACTCCACGTGGCCCCCGGTGGTCTCCACCACTGCCCTCCCTCCTGCTGCCAGCTTCCTGCCCACCGTGTGGCACGTGGCCCGTCCCTCAGTGGCCGCCCTTGACACGTAAGTCCGGGCTGGGCTCCGGGCCAGCCTCCTGGGCCTGCGGGGCGGGAGGACCCCAGGGCCTGGGTCGGCCCTCCTCACCCTCTGTCAGGCCTGTAGCTGCAGCAGGAGCCTGGGGAGGCCTTGCCAGCTCCCGAGGGAGGGGTGTGGCGGGGGTGGGAGGTAACCCTGGCAGCCTCAGTCCTAGCTGCCACGGCTGGGTGTGGACCCCATGCCCTCCTCCCAGGGGAGCTGCCCGAGGCTTGGGTCATTTGTCCAGCCCAGCAGGGGAGGGCCCAGTATAAGCCCGGCTGTGAGGGCCCCCACGGAACCCTGGCGGCGAGACCCACCTGAGCGTGGTGTCTGTGAGCCAGCTGCATCCAGAGACACCCTCCTTCCTCTAGGGCTGTGTCTGACGGCATCCTGCCCACACAGGCTCCAGGCCTGTGACCCCACCGCGGGCTCGGGTAAGCGGCAGGGCCTCGTGCTCCCCCAGGGGGTGGGCAGCCGCGGCCCTGGATGCGGGGCGGGGAGGGTCACGAGGAGACACAGCTCAGGAGCCAGAAGAGGAAAGGTCGACTGAGGTAGCCACACGAACCTTGAACCTTGAACCTTCCTGGGGGAAACGCCACGAGCAGAGTGACACTCGTGGTGCCCGGCGGCCCAGGGCAGAGGCCCCGGCTCCTCACAGCAAGGGAGCAGCCGCAGGACATGTGCCTGGTGTGTCTGTGTGAGGGCAGAGCTGCAGGCCGGTTCACTCACGTAGCTTCTCCTCCTGAAGCCAAGCACCGGAGGCTAGGCCGAGGCAGGGCTGTCTTCCATCTGCCTCTGGCTGGATTCTCCCCACGGGACGAGTTACCTTTACTCCACTCTCTGCCCCTCTTTTAATTTTTTCTGGTGGAATTATGCTTCCTGGCTGCTTTAATATAATTTTCTCGCAAGTGCCATTTTCAAGTATTACGCATGTTTTCATTGGCCCCTTTTGGGATAAATGGTCTCTTTCCCCAAGTTCCACATGAGCAGGAGCCCTGCCCCAGCCTTGCATCTTTGGACCCTGGCAGTTGCCAGAAGGGTCGTCAGAGGAAGCGAGATGACCTTGGAATTGCCCTTTGGCTGCACACAGGTGCCCCCTGGGCTGACCTCGCCCCGTGCAGCTGCCCAGCGAGGGGAGGGCCGGGGCCTGGGTGCCTGAATGCAGCTCCTCTCGACAGACGCAGCTGTCTTCTTAAATGTGCAGTTAAACGTCTGAGCCGATTTCCTTATTTTCATGTTGATGTTTTCTTTCTTTCTTTCTCCCCCAGCAGTGCGGCCTGCGGGGGGCGGGGAATGGGCACCAGGGAATTCCCATTCAGTTTGACGTTTTCTAACATGGCTTTTCCCTTTGGTTTTATTGCTCAACGTAATTAATTCAATAGAGGGAAGAGATTTGACAGAAGTTCACCATGTTTGGATGGTCTGGTAAATTGGAAAAACTCAGTTTTGTTTACCTCCCAAGTCAGGAAAGCCCTGCCTTCCCTCCTATGTCTTTCTCACCTGTGAGTGTCCTTTACTTTCACACAGAACAGTTCATTTCCGTCACCAAATGTGTGGGGTTTCCCCACATCAAGCAGTCCTCTGTGACCCCCGCATGGGTGTCCTACAGTCCAGTTCTGACACTACCCACTGGGAGATGGTGTCGGATCCCACGGGTTAAGGGCTCAGTCACAAATCCAGGCTGCCACCTGTGTCCCCGTGGAGTGGGGTGTGTCACCCTCCTGGTATGTGGCTGTGTCTGCCGACCTGGCCCCCCCGAGCCTTATGCTGTGGGGGCTGCACGGAGGCCTGATCCACGGGCACCTCCATCTCTAGTCCCCTCCCTACTCTGGAGAATGGGCGTGGGGCGGCGCTGTAAGCTCCAAGGTTCTCATCCTGGCTCGGTCTTCCTGGCGACCAGCCTCCACCCAGGAGCCGCCCAGAGTCACCTCATTAGGACAGAAGGGGCTCCTGGTGCTCCTGTCACTTGGGAATTTATGAGGAGCCCCACGTCAGGAGCCAGGGTCAGATACCAACATACATGTTTCCTACGACCGCACACCTGGCCTTGCTGGGTCAACCGGGTTGAAGGAAACATGTTCCTGAGTCCGGGAGAGTCCGGTGCCGGGAAAAGCCCGGCAAGGCCACCATTGGGGGGCCTGCAGGAGGGGCGGTCACTGCTGAGGAGGGCCCGGGCGGGAAAGCACCCCGAGGCATGCCAACCTGGGGAAGCTGAAGAGGTCTGAGGAGGCCCTGGGAGTGAGGGTGGGGCTGCTAGGGAGGCGGGTTCTGGGGCCCGGGTGCCGGGAGTACAGTGGTGGCATGGCGTGATACCGCAGCATAAGACGACATGTCTATCTGGTTTTGTCCTGGTTCCTGGCACAGAGCTCGTAAAACCTTTGGATTCCTGCGACTGTGCTAACGAGGTGACTCGGGCGCTGGAGAGCTTCAGGATGGGGCTGGTCGCCGGAGAAGCCAGCC
Source organism: Monodon monoceros (assembly GCF_005190385.1). Lineage (NCBI taxonomy): Eukaryota > Metazoa > Chordata > Mammalia > Artiodactyla > Monodontidae > Monodon > Monodon monoceros. The sequence goes on from NW_021703767.1 coordinate 319,921, forward strand.
CTGGTGAGAGGCTGGAACTCAGGCCCCGCCCCCAACCTCAGGGAGGGGAGAGGGGCTGGAGGCTGAGCCAATCAGCAGAGGCCAGCGATTTAATCAAGCCCCGCCACCCTAACAGAGCTTCCACAAAACCCCTAGAAGATGGGGCTGGTGAACACATCTGGGGGGTGCACCCCAGCTCCACGGGGACATAAGCCCCCAGATGTCACCCTACGGACGCCTCCATCTGGCTGTCCATCTGTGTCCCTTGTAAGAAACCCGTGTCTCCCTGAGTTCTGTGGGCCATTCTAGCAAATTACTGAACCAGAGGTGGGGGCTGTGGGAAGCCCTGGCTTCTGGCGGCGTTGGACAGTGGGTCCCCTGGGCTAGAGTGGGGGGCAGTCTTGTGGGCCTGACCTCCGCCTGTGGGGGCTGCACTGGCTCCAGGCACTTAGCGGCAAGTGTTGTGAGAAAACGTCCTTTGACCAGCTATGCCTGGCACCGTGGCGGGGCTGCTGGCGGGGGTCCCCTCAGCAAGATGTCGAGGACACGAAGCGAGAGGCGCTGCACGTGCTCAGCGGCCTGCGGACCTGGCACGGCACCTCCAGGGCGTCACGGCCTTGGGAGCTGAATCTAGAACACACCTAGGACAGTAAAGGGCTGGGGATGCCGGCGACACCCAGAGCAGGAGCCCTGCTCTGGCAATGCTGGGTTTGCAGGAAGCTCTGGGATGTGACAGCACGTGCCCGGGCGGGGTGGGCAGATGGCACGGCTGCTGACAGACCGTGGGGTGGCCTTCTCTCAGATTCAGGTCGTATTCTGTACTAAAATTCAAGGCATGTTTTCAACCATATATAAAAACACCCCAGAATTAATAAGAAAAAAGAAAAACCAGTAGAGAATGGGCAATAAGACCTGACCAGTCACCCTTCTGGTGGAGGGGATGCCGATGGAGAGGGTCACTGGTGACAAGAGAAACGCAGGATGGCCACAGTGCACACGTGGACACCATCCAAGCAGAGGGTCAGGGCACACGCAGGTCGCTCGGTACCTGACACCAGGTAGCAGGACCTGGGGGCCACTACTACGGCTGCTGGCGGGGACAAACCACCCAGCCCTGGGGAAACACTCATAGGCATCAGCTATACAGCTGGACCTCCCGCCTCCAGCTCCCAGCAATTTTGCTCAGGCCTGTGCCCAGGAGAAAACCTGCCTGTGTTCCGGACTTGGCCAGAGGTTCTGAAGGGTCAGCTCCAGTGGCAGGTGGGGACCTCCAAATACTCGCTGATAGGACCAGTGGGTCTCAGGACCCCTTCAGTCCCTTAAAAAGGCCTGGGGAGAGCTTTGTGGGGTTAGCTTTGGTCTTTGCCATGTTAGACTTTAAACCGAGAACGAGCTTAACTGACGACAAATAGGTCACGTGGCCAATGATTCAGGAACATGACAGGGCCCGTGTTCCCAAGAGCCAGGGAAAGTCCAGGCTCAGGACACAAATCCAGTGGGAAACACGTTTTCATGTTTCTGAAATCGATTTATGGGAGAAACAAATTCTTAGAATCATAGTACTTGGGGTTTCAGGGTCTCCGAGAGGCTGTGTTTTATCGCCATGACCAGTTCAGAGCTCCTTGGAGGGTCTGTGGCACTGTGGTCAGTGCTTGGAGGCCCCGGGTTGGCTCGGCGCCCGCCCCTTCCAGATCTGCTCCCACCCGTGATGCCCGAAGCTTGTGCACAGCTCTGGATAAAGCTCTGGGGTAAACTCCTGGGTTTATTTTCATATTCACACGGCAGGACATACTGACAGGAGGGAGGCTTTCCTACAGGAGGATGGGACGTGGCAGTCGGGGCTCTGCCACGCCGGGGCCACGGCAAAGGACTCGAGCACAGTCTGTGAGCAACTGCCTGACCGCGACCGATGGGTAGGGGTGGGTGACGGCAGGAGGCGGGCTGAGGGTGTCCTGCGGGGGGTAGGCCTGGCCCTGCGGCCACCTCGAGGGTCAGCCTTGTCCCTCACCTTGCAGAGGCACCAAGCAAAGGCTCCAGGCCCCAGCGCTCCTGAGAACTGGATGGGACCGAATCCAGCAGGATTCCAACGGGAAGTGGGGGCAGGCCCACCTGGGCTGCTTGATTTGTCCTGAAGGGATGCAGACTTGGGAGATGCCTCTCTGTCAAAGGCAGAGCCCCAGGGAGGAGGCGGCCAACACGCCCCACCTCTGCATCCTGTGCACTTGGAACTATTTTATTTGCAACACTGAAAATAACACACCTACTGTGTCCTGAACAAAGAAATGAGTGGAAATCTCTCTCGCGTTTTTTGTTTTTGTTTTTTGTGGTACGCGGGCCTCTCACTGCTGTGGCCTCTCCCGTAGTGGAGCACAGGCTCCGGACGCGCAGGCCCAGCGGCCATGGCTCACGGGCCCAGCCGCTCCGCGGCATGTGGGATCCTCCCGGACCGGGGCACGAACCCGCGTCCCCTGCATCGGCAGGCAGACTCTCAACCACTGCGCCACCAGGGGAGCCCTTCTCTCATGTTTTAAGAGGCAAATTCCACTCGTGGAATTCAGCGCCTGCTAGGGCTGGCACTTGTGCAGCCCCACAGGACAGCAGTGGCCAGCAGGGACCTCCGCGCGGGGAGCCCTGATTCCTGGGGCCCGGGGGCGGGTATCCACTTTCCCTCCACACGGTGGCACTTCGGTCAGAAGAGGTCCCTGCTCAGGGGCTGAAGCCTGGTCCCTGTGTGCCTGCTCAGCTCCTCAAGAACCTGCTTCTCCTTCTGGTACATCTGAAAGAAAGGGGCAGAAACAGGTCCAGATTGGCCCAGAGGCCTGGCCTCCTCGGGCCCTGGGGTTCCCTCCCCGAGGCCCGGGGCCTCCCACACAGCCCAAGGCAGGCCACGGTCCCAGGGCACAGGGAGCACCGACGTGCTGCCCGGTGGTGGGTGAGCCCTGCAGCCAGCAGGGGGCTGGGAACAGGTGCTGGGGCGGTGGTCTGTGCATGAAGAGGAGCGCCTGCCTGGGTCGCAGGAGAAGGGGCCAGACTGGGTGGCCTGGCCCTGAAAGCACGGAGCGGGGGTGAGGACGGCCCCCCGGGGAAAGGGCAGGCCGGTGGGAAGCGCGCTGGAGGCTTTCCTGAGATGCTGCCTGCGTGTGGGGAGCAGTGGGGCTGAGCAGGGGAGCCAGGCGGCCACAGCAGGGCTGGGCGGGGGCGTGGGGGGGAGCCAGGGTGTGGCCCGTGTGGACCCAGCAGCCTAGGAAGGCCGGGGAGAGGCCCACTGCCCGGAGACTACCTCGTTAAGGAAAAAATGCTTTTCTTCTGTGCTGTTCAGGGAACCCATCTGATTACGAATGTAATTCGAGTTAATAAAACACAATACGGTGCATCTACCAACACAGACCTTCACAGACAGAGTAAACACTGGCAGCCTTCCAGGAAACAGAACTTTACCTAACAGGTCTGGATCAGACACCCGCACGCTCTAAATCCCGTTTCCACTGACAAATACCATCACACTGGCTCTTGTAAAGGTTTTTTAACTTTAAGCCGTTTGAATTTTATAGAATTTATGGAATGTAGTGTCTCTCCTCAGACCTTTCTTTCAACAGTGAATAAACAATGCAGTTAACAGCATTTAGAGCGTCCAATATTTAAGACAAACACTGTCTTTTTTATAAAGCAGGCATAATAAGTTCTTTATTTCACTGCGCTTCTCCATTTGGTTTTCACACTTGACTGCAAGGGGCAGGTGGTGCAGCCCCGGCTCCTGGGGCCTCGGGCTGCAATGCCCCCCGTGTGTGTGCTGGGGACAGGGGATGGCTCCTACCTTCTGCCACTCGGCCTCCGTGCTGTGTGTGAAGCCCAGCAGGTGACAGAGCCCGTGGGTGGCAGTCACCTGTCAGAACAATTAAGAAGCTGCCTCAGGGGGTGGTCAGGACCAAGCCATGAGCCAGGGAGGAGGGGCAGGAAGTCAGGGAGAGCTCAGTGGATGCCTGGTGGGAGGTTAGGAAGCTTCCTCCGGGCCCAGGCAGGGCTGTAGGCAGGTGGTGAGGTCACAGGGGTGGGGTCTGGGGAGTGGCAGTAGGCCTGGCCCATGGCAGGATGTGGAGATCAGGACCTCCTCTGGGGTGGGGAAGGGGCAGACGGGTGGGTAGCTGTGGAGACACGGAGGACCAGGGCAGGGGAAGGGGGAAGGTACCCCGGGCTGTTAGAAGGTGCCAACGTGCACCTGGGCACCAGCTGGGAGGACAGTGGCTTGGCCTGGCCCTGTGCCGGGGGATGAGGGCCCTAGGAGTGTGGGCTGGCCCTCCGCTGGGGGCAAGAGAATCCTCAGGAGGTGTGGGGGAGTGGAAGAGGTCCACAACTGCCCCCCAGCCCAGAGCCCCCAGGGGTGCACAGCTGCTGGCCACAGAGATCCCAGAGCTGAGACCTGTGCTGACTAGTCCTGTCTATGCTGCAGTTGCCCCAACTCCCAGGGAGAAAGCACACCCTCCTCCTGGCAGCACCCTGACGCCTGAGCACAGCGCGTCTTGCTGGGAAGCTCTAAGCTCTGCTTCAAGCCTCGGAAGCACTAGGCTCCCCAAAGATGATAATTCAGGGTGTGGCTGTTCGGCCAAAGGAAAACACCTCAACTGAATCCACAGGAACGTTAAAACACGACTCAATCACACATCACTTTCCAGAACACTCCCACCGCCCTTCGTGGCATCAAGCTGAGGAGACAGACCTGAAGGTCCTGGAGGCCAGAATCTTGCCTGCTTTGGAAAGTTCGGTAAGAAGCTCACGCAGCAGGTCCGAGCTGGCTCAGCACAGCCTGCTGATCTCCAGAGGTGAAGCTAAGAACAAAGCCGCTTTTGGGGCTCCCCCTTCAGTTATCCACGTAGATGCGCCCTGTCCTCTCCCCTCACCCAGCGGTGCCATGGGGCACGCAGACCCCACGGCCCAGGCTCTCCTCTCTGAGGGGTGGTGAGAGGGCGCTGCCCCTGCCTGTGGGTCTCCCCCAGTAACCTCTGTCCTACATGAGGACGATGGTGTGTATGCCCGTGTCGCCTCCACCTCTTCTCATGGCCTGGATGGAGGACATCAGCCTTTGCTTTGCCAATCAGGATCTGTCATTTCAGCACTTACAGTCAGGATGTCATAGTAATCCTCGTTCTCTTTGCAGTGCTGGAAGATATACTCCACTCCCAGGAAGATGTCTCCCAAATTATAGTCGTCTGGAAACTCAGGCTGCGGAATGTCCCCTGCTTTCAGGTTCTGAAAATGAGGAAACACACATTTGGAGAACTCGACCTCACAACACTAACCGACCACAGGCCTACAGATTTCACCCCGAAAGACCCTGTGCCGCCAGTCCCAAGGCAGACAAGTTGCGAACTGTGGCAGAGACACTGCACACGACTGACTGAAGATGTTCCCACCCTGTCAAATGAACCTTCCATTTCTTTCATCCTTCCTAAGGCACAACCACCCAGCTCCCTAACTTCTATGGAGCTAAATCACCACATCGATACAAGCTTACATTTCTGTTTTTTCCAGTTGTTGTTTTGTCCTAAACAAATAATCTTTCTCATTTTCCCACATAAAGACCATAAAGACCAGTCCATTCAGTTGAGGCCTGTTCACACTAAGCCAGTCACCTACGGCTTGATATTTAGGGTGTTAATATTTTTACTTCCTATCAGGAAGGATGATAAGTAGATACTTTAATACATTTTTATGTTACACATTGAACATTTTATTTTCTTCCCATTTATTTCCTTAGGTGTGACACTAGCGGATTAAACAGTAATCAAGATTTACTTCAAGAAATCTGCCAGATTGCCTCCCGAAAGGGCTGCCTCAATTTATGCTGTTACGAACAGTGTGGGGAGCCTCGGATCGATCATTCACATAACATAGGTAGTGACCTGATAGATATCACGGATTTGTTTAAAATAGTCACCCAATTCTGTCCTTTTATTCTCAGAGTTATTTAAAAGTTTTCCATCTATACATATGCATTATTGAGTCACACTTAAAACCGCAGAAGCACTTTCTCTTTAATTCACTGATACAGAATGTGGGGTCGGGGGGCAATCACCTCCCCTCCTCCAGCGGTAGGATCTGATCAATAGGGGATGGTCACACGGTACTCTCTCATTTTGTGTGTATTTGAAATTTTTCAAAGTAAAACTTAAAATCGTGTCTGTGGTATAATTAACAGGGATTTACAGAGGAAGGTAGGCCAGACAGGAACAGGAAAACAGCTTTTACCTCGTAAAATGGAAAGGAAAGCACATCTGTTGGGGTATTTTTGTCTCTGTAGATTCTATTAATCTGCTGAATCTTTCTGTTGTCGACACAGACGACCCCCAGGTCGAACCTCTGCACCCCCAGGGCTCTCCGCACCGCCTGCACCTTCTCGCGGAGCCGCGCCCGCCTCAGGGGCACCGCCCGCTGCAGGTTCCTCACAACCAAGCTCATCGCGGCCGGAGCCACTGCGCCCTAGAAAAGGCAGACGAATCAGAAAGCCATCCTAAATTCTGTAGAAACACCCGCGCGCACACGCTCAATTCATCTTGTTTGGTGGAATTCGTTGAAAAACGTCATGGAATGTGCCTTTCACCATAAGGAAGCCATAACACGGAAGGACGTGTACACGCCGTGGAGTCAGGCGCGCCAGACAGACGTCAACAGCCACTAGGAAACCGGGGCAGCGGGGAGGAAGGGCCCAACGGTGAAGGAGTGCACAGTGGGGGCGGGGCGGAGAGCGCCCCGTCGGCTCCGGGCCGCCCGCGGGGAACGCCCGCCGCCCCTCTTTGGGGAGGAGGAACTTGCCGGGCGGAAGCCGGCGGGCCTGGGCCTGGACGCCGCGTACCAGAAGCTCCGCCGCCGCCGCCCGGCCAGAAAGCGGAATCCGAGCGCGTCGGGGCCCAGGCGCGGGACGGACCGGAAGTGGGGCCGCGTAGCTTTCTGCTCGCTGCGCGCAGTGAAACGGTGAGTCTCTGGCTGTCGCGGTCCTTGCGGGCGGCTCCAGCCCGGCGCCAAGGGGCCGTGGGACGGCGGTTGGCGGCGTCCCTGAGCCGGACGTTGAGCGCGGCGCGGGGCCCGGGCGGGCGGAGGTCTCCCCCTTTCCCGCCGCCGCGCCCGTGTCGCTGACGGGGGGGGGGGCCAGGGGCGCCGGGAGGGCACTGGGGGCGCGGGGGGGAACGCAGCGGGTGCGGGGCCACGCACCGCGCCGCCCGAGGTTTGGCTTGCGCTGCACCGGTGCCCCTGTCCCTCGGCGGTCTGGGGTGGGGCAGCCTCTCTGCGTGAGCACTCTTGTTCTTCAAGCCAGCTCCTGGGGGTAATCGCCCGCGTGTAAAAACGCAAATTATTTCTTTGTCTGGAAAGAGTATTTGGTGCTCTGGTTACTCGGAGAAAAATTAGACGGGAGGAAACACTGAAACACTAATGTTTTAACAGTGTTGCATTCTAATTCTCTGGCTGTCGAGATTGAAAGACGTCAGAAACCTCCTGTCTTTAAGTTGAAAAGAGTAACGGCATGTATTTTCATATTGTTATTTGAGGTTTTACCGTGAATTTACCGATTCAGTAAAATGTTTTGAATTTTTGTTTTTAGTTTTAGACGATCATGCTTTAAAGCTCCGTAACAAAGTAATTTATTTGTACCAACTTCTGCCCCGCGCTCGAAACCAAACCAAAACAAAACAGCCCCACCAGTTGGCTCTCAGAAAATAAGAATACTTAGCCCTTTGCTTTACCTGACATGTGATTAAAATTTCTTTTTTTAGTCTTCCAGCACTGCATAGCTGTGATGGTCTGAATTTTTGTCTTTCAGCGTATTGTGAAGATGGGGGGGGGGCTCCCTAGCTGAACAGATCGTTTGAGGAAGGGGACTACTTTTCTGCGCGTATTTATTACCTTCCAGTAATTGGATCAGAAGATGAATCCAGCTAATCCTTTCAGTGGGCAGCAGCCTAGTGCTTTTCCACCATCTTCCAGTGGTTCCATAGGGACGTTTCAAGCTAAGCCACCATTTCGGTTTGGTCAGCCCTCTCTTTTTGGACAAAACAATACATTATCCGGGAAGAGCCCAGGATTTTCACAGGTGTCCAGCTTTCCAGCATCTTCTGGACAAAGTCCTTCTTCTTCAGTGCAAACATTAGGATTCTCCCAAACCTCAAATGTTGGACTCTTTTCTGGACTTGAACACATTCCGGCCTTTGTAGCTACCTCTGGGTCTTCAAGTTCATCTGTGCCTGGAAACCCAGGATTTAGTTTTAAATCACCCAACCTTGTAGCATTCCCAAGTACTTCTACTTTTGGACCAGAGACTGGAGAAATAGCAAGCTCTGGTTTTGGGAAAACAGAATTTAGCTTTAAACCTCTGGAGAATTCAGTGTTCAGACCAATATTGGGGGCTGAATCCGATCCAGCGAAAACTCAGAACCAAATTACTTCTGGACTTTTTACATTTTCCCACCCAGTCAGTAGTGGACATGGGGCACTGGCCCCATTTTGTTTTTCTCAGGTGACAAGTAGTTCAGCCACCAATTCAAATTTTACCTTTTCAAAACCAGGTAATAATAATTCTTCGTCATCTGCCTTTACTTCTGCTTTGTCAAGTCAGACTGTGGAGGAAGAGAAGAGAGGCCCAAAAGCACTGTTTGCAAGTTCTAATAGTGGCTTTACTAGCTTCCCCATATCTTCTTCAGGGTCCTTGGGTGAACCCTTCCCAGTTAGCAAAACAGGTGTCAGACAAGGATGCGAAGAAGCTGTTTCCCAAATGGAGCCACTTCCCAGCCTCATGAAAGGACTGAAAAGGAAGGAGGACCAGGACCGGTCCCCAAGGAGGCACGGTCATGATGCAGCAGAAGATTTGGACCCTCTGCTGAGGGGCGATCATCCTCCAGATAAACGACCCGTCCGCTTGAATCGACCCCGGGGAGGCACTTTGTTCGGTCGGACAATACAGGATGTCTTCAAAAGCAATAAAGAAGTAGGTCGTCTGGGCAACAAGGAATCTAAAAAGGAAACTGGCTGTGCCGAGTCTGGGGAAAATGACCACTTGGCCGTCCCAGGAGGCAGTCAGTCTGTCCTGGCACCTTCCCGGCTTCCAGGTGTGAATAAAGAGGAAGAAACTGAAAGTAGAGATAAAAAAGAAGGTGCGTTCTAAAAATGTACAAAGTACGGTAAATTCTGCTGGCAAGTTCTTGGTAAATTTCCCTGGATGTTAGTTTGAATTTCGTAGTAAACCCCCTGTAAACATTAGGGATCCTAACATACCATAGGATCTCAGAGCAGGTCTTACATCCATGAAAATTTCCTTTGCTCTTACCTGGTTGATGCCTCCTACTGTTTGAAAACATTGCATCTGATACATTTCTGTCCCCGTTCTGTGATCCCCTAGATTCTCTAAGAGGAACTCCTGGCTGTCAGAGTAAAAGAAGTGAGAGCACAGACAGTCTTGGGGGCTTGTCTCCTGCTGAAATCACAGCGATCCAGTGCAAGAACATCCCTGACTATCTCAATGACAGAACCACTCTGGAGAACCACTTTGGCAAAATTGCTAAAGTGCAGCGCATCTATACCAGGCGCAGCAAAAAGCTTGCAGTGGTGTATTTTTTTGATCATGTGAGTACTCCGACAAAGTTAAAGTGAACTTTGTCACTTTAAAACCTGTTTTTTAAAATCTATCAGTTATTTGCTTGCTAGAATTTAGAAAAGTACTCTAATGTCTTAACTTGGAGAGACTGGAATAGCACTATCTATTTCATAAGTTAGAGTCATTTGGGAGAAGCTTGCAGTCCCCACTGAGTGCGGTGTTCAGAAATGCTGGGCGAATGATTCCCGCGAGGTCACGTGGGAGTGTCCCTGTAACCACATAGCACTTTTTCAGGCTTGAGTTTTCTTGTTTTGTTTTTGATTTTGTTTTATGTGGTTATAGTACATGATCACTGTAAACGTTCAGAGCAATGCAGAAAAGGTAAAATCTTCTTGTAATCCCATCCTCCAGGGAGAACTGCTGTTAATCGCTTATATACCTTGACTTTAAATTTGTGTATGTGCACATATGCGCATAACACATTGGTTGTAGGGTGCACACTTACATGAGCTGCTCACGCTATGTAGCTTTATATATCTTGTTATTTTTTTCTGAATATTCTTGTGGGGAAAAATTATGTTCTATAAAAATTTACAAAGCATGTTTTCATACTTTTTTAAATGATAGAAGTATTACCTGTCAACATAGGGAAAAAACCCAGAAAGTCCTATGGCAGGGGGCACAAAATCACCCATAGTTCTATCCTCTAAGATATCAACTACGAAGATCATGGTAGACGTCTTTGTAAATATATAGTCACGTTGTTTTTACGCAAATGGGGTCACAACCACATATACCGTTTGGTAACCTCTTCACGTGGTAATCTTTAGTAGCTTCTGAAATCCATGAACAGTGTAGATGAGAATGGGGTTGTTAAGTGCTACATGGCATTCTATCCTGTTTACCTACTTGGCTAACTTTCTGTTTGTGGACATTTTTGTGCATATGTTTCTGAATATATCCTTTGTTTAAATTCCTGAGAGTGGAAGTTCTGTGCCAAAAAAATGTGCAGTTTTAGGGGGTTTGCCATTTATTCCCTTCTGTTGATTTTGTTTTTTCAATTTAGCAGCATTAATTACGTTCACAGTGTTATACAGCCATTACATTGTCTAGTTCCAGAACTTTTTCATCCTCTGAAACAGAAACTCTGTAACCATTAAGCAGTAACTCCCCATTCCTTCCTTCTCCCAGCCCCTGGTGACCTCTCATCTACTTTCTAGCTCTATGAATTTGCCTGTTCTAGATACTTCAGATAAGTGGAATCATGCAATATTTGTCCTTTTGTGTCTGGCTTATTTCACTTAGCATAATGTCTTCAAGGTTCATTCACGTGGTTGTATTTCATTCTTTTATTCCATTGTATGCTACCATATTTTGTTTATCTATTCATCTGTCCACGGACGTGGGTTGTTTCCATCTTTTGTGTATTGCGAATAATGCCTCCATGAATATGGTGTGCAAATATCTCTTCAAGACCCTGCTTTCAATTCTGTTGGGTATATACTTAGGAGTGGAATTGCAGGGTCGTACAGCAATCCTCATTTTTTAAAAGTTATTTTTTAGCTATTGCAATGTGCTTTTTCTTCCAGCTGAACCCTAAAAAAGTACGTAAAAAATAAAATATATAAATACATTGTCATTGTAAGCGGTTCATTGATAATGGAAAGTTGAGGTCCTTCATCACCCCCATCTCTCCCGTTAGAGCAAGCACCAGTATCTAGCGTGGTGAGTGTTTTCCTAAACATTTTCATAGGTACATCTATAGGTATACTAACATATAGTTGGTTTTGTGTATGTATATTTTATGATAAATTGTACCCCGTGGGTGTCATTCTGCAGCTTCCTTTTGGGTTTAAGTGACTTGGCTGTCTTTCTGTTCCCGTACAGTAAGTCAGCTGGTGAGACTCATCTCACCAAATGCCAGTAAGGCCAAGTTTATGGGTTCTATCATGGTAAAGTGATGAATTTCGAAAAGGAGAAGGGCAAATACATGCTTGTGAGACAGGCAAGGTAGGTGAGGGCTGTGGCTGCCGGGGCTGAAGGCAGATGGTGTGGTCAGAACATGTGGCTGGCAGAGGTGTAGCTCCGCTGCATAGAATTCTGCTAATTGCATTTGAGAGCTTCATTTCCTTTGGCCTCCTGATGTCCTCGTACTTTGTGTTGTGGACTGTTTTCCAGGCATCTGCAGCCCTGGCTAGGAAGAAGGGGAAAGGTTTGCATAAGGATATGGCCATCTTCTGGCACAAGAAAAAAACAAGTGAGTTTTCAGTTGATCTTTGCACAGTCTCTGCTGCTTTGTGTGCAAGGCCTTCGAGCTTTGAGTGGGGTGGGGGTGGGGTGGGGCTGCCTTGTAATATTTCCTTGGGATCCTTTGTAACATCCTGTCACAATTACAATATTACTTTTTCAAGAAAAAGTAAAGTCCAGTGTCGAGTGACTTGTGATATCATAAACTCTGTTCTGACTCTTGTGTCCTCAGGTCCCAACAAGAAACCCTTTTCCCTCAAGGAGAAGCAGCCAGGTGACGGTGAAGCTGGCCCGGGCACCGAGGACACACCCTTTCAGCACTCCCCTCTTGGCAAGCCCATGGCCAGGGCTGCAGCTGGCAGCCTGAATAAAAGGTGCGGCTGGTCCTTCCGAATGCCTGTTTTACAGGGCAAGTGGGTTCTGTGACTTCTACTGTCACTAAACAGGAGGGATTTCATAGCCATCATGACAGCATGAAAGGGAAGCGGGTGATATGCTGGCACCTAAGTAGGGGCTGAAGGGTGGGAAGAGGGCCTGCGGAAGGGGAAGAGGGAGGCGGCCCTGGAAAGGCCCGGGCGCCTCACCTCCCTCAGTCCCACAGCCCAGGCAGTCGCTGTTGTCAGCCCGTCTGACGTATACGTGTATAGGTGATCACTTTTCCCCTTAAAACGTCTAATTGGCTGTAAACCACGTGTTCCTAATAATCGCTTCTAGCAATTGTTATAACTGTGCAGCCGTGTGCAGCTCTCAGGCCAGGTCTGGCGCTCGGTGTGCACTTCAGAGACCTCCCCGTGTGTGTGGAATCTCTGTTCCCGAAGGCTCCTCCCTCCCTCCCTCCCCTTGGCTCCTGGCCTCAGACTCCCGTGTGACCTCACCTTCCTTTCACATCAGGCCTGCTTCTGTTCAATCCTTCTTCACATATTTTGGTCAATGCATAGTTTCCCTCACGTTTTGCAGTCACCGGTTTAGTTGCGGATTTGCTTTTGTTTTTTCCTTTCCTTACATCTTCTTTGACATTCAAGTTCATGGAATGTTGAAAGCCAGCTAGAACATGGGGAAGCTGACAGAGAACGCCCGGTTCTTTTTAGTACATCCTTCTACTGAAGGGGAGCTGTGTATGAAAACGTGTAGGCATGGTATTTTCTCATGGCGTTAAAACGTTCTTTTATTCCACTGTTAGTTTCATTTCTTTGAGATAGAAGTCTACAGATAATTCATTTCAGCTGTTTAAATGGGCACATCTCACTTTTGAAGAACACGAATTACGCGCAGTATGAGTAATGCCTTCACGTCATCGCCAGTGTCGTCAAGGCGGCCTCTCTTCAGCGCTGGCCTTCCCAGCTGTAGAGGAGCAGGGTATCTTGGAGGATAAGGGAAGTGTTCGGATGTGGAAATGACCCGAATGCCTGATGGACACACAGCTCTTAGCATGTCATCTTCCTTGTAGCTCTCCAGTGAAGAAGCCGAGTCTTCTGAAGCCCCCTCAGTTTGAGGGAGACCCGTTTGACGAGGGCTCCGAGGGCTCCGAGGGTCTTGGGCTGTGTGTGTCGTCTCTCAGTGCCCTGATAGGTACTGTGGCTGAGACATCCGAGGAGAAGTACCGCCTGCTTGACCAGAGGGACAGAGTCATGCGGCAAGGTACGGGGCTGCGACTCGGCTGAGGTGGTCTTCTCGGGAGCCATGAGGGAAGGGGTGACTTCCGTCTGTGGGCTCCACTGCCGTTGAGTCTGCACGTATGATCTCTGTTGCTTTCTAGTCTCCTGAGGCCGTGACTGTAGACATGGAGGTAGTGCAGATGTGTTTGTAATGTAATTTTGTTTTCGGAAGAAAGGCAACAAACCATTGATCCACGCTAGATTAAATAATTTAAAAGGGCAGTTTTTAGATATTGAGAAAGCACACATTAAAAAAATAAAAACTTCCTATTTAACAGAAATCACCACAAATAAAACTACACAAATAAAAGATGTCAATCCAGGGGAAAAATCTGTAGCTCATCACAGACAAAGGGCTGATTTCCCAGGTACAGAAAGTCCTGTAGAGTCAGTATGAAAAAGACCAAATCCAGTAGAAAGACGAGTAAGGTCTGAGAGGTTCAGAAAAGGAAGTGTCAAGAGCTCTTGGGACTTCCCTGGTGGTCCAGTGGTTAGGACTCGCTGCTTTCACTGCTGAGGGCCTGGGTTCAGTCCCTGGTCGGGGAACTAAGATCCCGCAAGCCGCTGGGTGTGGCAGAAAGAAAGAAAGGGTTGGCTCTTAAACATGGAAAATAGAAATGGGAAGATGCAGATGCCCTTGGCCCGTCACACAGCATCGAGAGATTGAGAGATGCAAACCACACCCGCTAGGGCGGCATCTCCCCATTGGGCCCCAGCGCTGCATCCTTGGGCAGGCTGCTCCCGGGGAGACAAGTTGGCAGTGTCTTCAGGCTTGGGGACACTCACGCCTTTGACCCAGAATTCCACTTCCGGGAGTGCGTCCCACAAACTACCCCACCACGTGTGTACGATTCACTCACAAGGTTGTTTGTGATGACAGAGATTGGAAACTGTCCATACAGTGGGATTCTAAATAGCCTGAAAGAAGACTGGGGTTTCTTTATGGAAAAATGATCAGTATTTATTGTGAAGTGGAAAAAGCAAGGCGTGGGAAATGTCTACCAGTTGTGTACAGAAAAGGGGGAAGTGTGTGTGTCCCCGTATATACGTAAGCGTACTTGCTTATGTGTGTGTAAAAGTCATGGAGGTGAGAAAGGATCGCTCTCGCTGATGGTCAGGATGGGAGCAAGGCAGGGGGGCGTCCCATCTTGGATATTGTTGCACCTTTGGAATGTTGAACCACGCAAATGTATTTAAAACCTACTCAAAAAGCAAGTGTCCTGTTAACACTGAGCAATATGTGCCGTGACCCCAAATAAAACAGCACATGCATCTTCTTTGCAAAGTTTTTTCAAAAGTAAGTTTACCCTGTAGGATTTTCCTCTCTGGAGAAGCTGTGATGGGATAACCACAGTGTCTCCTTAACACGGTAATAAAACCTGCCATCATACATTATGTCATTAACATGTGATTTTTGTATTGCAAAAAAAAAAATTATTACTAGAAATTGGACTTTTTAAAAATAAAAATAAGAGGGCTTCCCTGGTGGCGCAGTGGTTGAGAGTCCGCCTGCCGAGGCAGGGGACGCGGGTTCGTGCCCCGGTCCGGGAGGATCCCACATGCCGCGGAGCGGCTGCGCCCGTGAGCCATGGCCGCTGGGCCTGCGCGTCCGGAGCCTGTGCTCCGCAGCGGGAGAGGCCACAACAGTGAGATGCGCACGTACTGCAAAATAAATAAATAAATAAAATAAAAATAAGATGTGAATGTTTTAAATTTTAGGTTGTTGCATTCCATTTCATTTAAAAGATACTTTTGTTAACTATTTAATTCTGTGGGTCATCATAGTGGTTTATTTAGGTCAGGACCCAGCTAACTTCCATTATGTGATTCCTGTTATACTAAAAACATGATGAAATACTGAGAGTTTTAGAATACTGGCAAATTTTGAATATTTTCATTTAACAAATTGATCCTTTTAACAAAAATACTGTAGCATGATTGTGTGTCATTGAGGTCATTATAGGAGCCATAAACACCCACGTGTGCGCCCCATCCCCCACCCCGCCCCCAAGAGTGCCCTGAAGGTCTGTGATTGTTGGAGACCCATCTGGAAAGGGGAGAAACCCTGGAGGGTCTTCGTGGGCCTTGATGGCCTGTCACCTGGTGTGGTAGGCTGTGCTTTCCTTTCTCTAAGGCCCAGTGTTTTTAAAATTTCTTTCTTTTCCTTTGTGGTTTGATGTTTATTTTTATTTCTCCTTTTATCATTATGAGAGTGCACTTCTCTGACTTCCTGGTAACTGTGTGGTGCATTCTTACTTTTTACTTGGTGCCTTCAGCTCGGGTGAAAAGGACCGACTTGGACAAAGCGAGGACTTTCGTTGGGACGTGCCCGGATATGTGTCCCGAGAAGGAGCGATACATGCGGGAGACCCGGAGCCAGCTTAGCGTGTTTGAAGTGGTCCCAGGCACTGACCAGGTAGAGCGCCACGCCCCCAGGGTGCTTGCCAGGCTGCTGGCCGTACTAATCACTGGGGTGGAGGGGCGTGTGCAGGGGAGGGAAGGCTGCACTGGTCCTTTTCTGTCCAAATTTGGTCTGGTGTTTACTTTTCTAGAGGGCAGTGGGGATGTGCTATGAACAGTCGTGTTCCATTGTCTGCATTGTGAGGTGTGTAGGAAGCAGTCTTGCATAAGGTGACTGGACCATATGGTTCCCTAAAGAAATAGACACAGATTTGTTTCATAAATTAAAAAAAAATTTTCCCATTTTTTCTTTTCACAGTTTTATTCCTGTCCTTTTTTATGCTTATATTTTGTGCTTTTGAGATGATGCTCTAGGTATGATTTTGTATGAATCTTTTTCACTTAAAATTTTATAGGAGCATTTTCTTTTGTTATGGTAAAGTCTTAATAAGCATTCAAAATTTTGAATGTAGTCATATTATTTGATTATGTAGCTCTGTCCAAACTCCCCATTTTGCAATCATTAGGCTGTTTCTGATTTTTCAGCGTTATTAAGAATTCTGTTGGGCATACTGTGTGTAATGCCTCTAAGGTATTCAGCTTCCTTCCTTCTGATGGATCCTGCGCATGAAGTGCTGTATCAGATGTGTGACCTTTCTTAAGGTTCCTGAATATGTGTCAGTGCACGTTCCCAATTGTTTCCCCAGAAATCTGCACCATTTTAGATTCTTTTGCTGTTAATTTTGCTTGCGGGCTTCTGCTCCTTTCCTGGCCGTTGGTTTCACACAGCTGCCTTCGCCTGACTCAGGGTCCCCAGCTAGGCAGCAGTTGTCAAGGCAAAGGCCCAGCGCTCCTGCCCCAGGAGATGGTGATGACAGCTCACAGCCGGTGCCCAGGGCCTGGGCTTCTGGGCGTCTCTGCTCCACCCTCAGCCGCACCTCTTCAGCCTCTTCTTGCAGGTGGAAGATGCAGCTCCAGACTCTTGGGGGCCTTCCCCAAGCCCTGCTGCTCCCCTGCCCCACCTCGCCCTCCGCACTGCCGGCTCCATTTCTGGTCCGTGTAGACTTAATCTGGTGCTTGAGCGTGGCTGAGATCTTTCAGAATCTTTAACGTCCTTTACCTGTCACACCTCTGTGCTTGGAGCCAAGCAGGTGTGTCTTCACTAAAATTCCTCTGTGTGTTGATGTGATAGCCTCTTATCTTCACTTCTTATCATGTTTGCCAAAAACAAGTTTCTCTATTTTGTCGTTGAATTTTAATTGTTACCTTCAAAGAGAAATTTTACATTTTAAAATTGTATTCTGTAGTATTGACCTTATTTAAGCGTGTGTGTGTGATTTTCCCCGTTTTCGGGCACAGCAGCTGGGAGGCCGGCCTAGCACCTGCCACCCAGCTGCTTGTCTCTATTCCCTGCCCTCAGGTGGACCACGCGGCAGCCGTGAAGGAGTACAGCCGCTCCTCAGCAGACCAGGAGGAGCCCCTGCCGCATGAGCTGCGTCCCTCGGCGGTGCTCAGCAGGACCATGGACTACCTGGTGACCCAGATCATGGACCAGAAGGAGGGCAGCCTGCGGGACTGGTACGACTTCGTGTGGAACCGCACGCGGGGCATACGGAAGGTATCAGCCACTTGTGAAGTCCAGAGTGAAAGTGAGAGTTCTTGTCATTTTACTTAGTTACATTTCATCCGTAACAAAAAATACTGTTACTTAAAATCATTACAAAGTCCTGTTAAAATGTACTTCATGGGCTTTGTTTCAAATTGAAATCTGAGAAATTCAGGTAATAAGCATGATTTTTCTAATAGTTGATTCTTATGTATGGGAACATGTTAATGAGATCTATGTGTATACGAGAAACGTGTATGTAAGGTGTGTGTGCGTGTGTGCGTACAGCACACGTGCATGTGTAACCTTGCGCCTCACTCGTGTCCAGGACATCACGCAGCAGCACCTGTGTGACCCAGTGACGGTGTCTCTGATTGAGAAGTGCACCCGGTTTCACATCCACTGTGCTCACTTCATGTGTGAGGAGCCCATGTCCTCCTTTGATGCCAAGATCAACAATGAGAACATGACCAAGTGCCTTCAGAGTCTGAAGGAGATGTACCAAGACCTGAGAAACAAGGGCGTGTTCTGTGCCAGCGAAGCGGAGTTCCAGGGCTACAACGTTCTGCTCAATCTCAACAAGGGGGACATCCTAAGGTGAACTTCCCAGTTCAGAAGCCAGCCTAAGCCAGAGGGGAAGGCAGAGCTTAACCAGGAAGAGAGCACTTAGGGTTAGTGGTGCTGGGAGCACTGAGTTTTCTCTGGTGTCGAACGCTGGGATGTTAGTGAGAAAGCTGGGCTCGGCTGTGCAGCCCCTGGAGCCGAGCCACTGGGAGCAGAAGGCTGGGGATGCCTGCTGGCACCAGTGCATCCAGAGTGGGCCCCAGGTCCTTTCTGAGGACAGGTTCTCCTTGTCAGTGGGAGAGCACGAGGAAGGAATCTGCTGTATGAGCAGAAAAGGCGAGTGAACTAGGACAGGAAAGCTCAGGGTCCCCTATCAGAGATGCCAGCATGTTGCCTCGTGTACATGTGCACACAGACCTCGTCAGACGTCTAAGTCAGAGGGCTTCCCTGGTGGCGCAGTGGTTGAGAGTCCGCCTGCCGATGCAGGGGACGCAGGTTCGTGCCCCAGTCTGGGAAGATCCCACATGCCGCGGAGCGGCTGGGCTCGTGAGCCATGGCCGCTGAGCCTGCGCGTCCGGAGCCTGTGCTCCGCAACGGGAGAGGCCACAACAGTGAGAGGCCCGCGTACCGCAAAAAAAAAAAAAAAAAAAAAAAAGGTCTAAGTCACAGGAGAGGAAAAAGTTGTGTGAAACAAATGCTAAGGGTGGGATATTAAGAATGAATCTTAAACCTTGGCCTGATCTGTCTGGAGACATTTATATGAGAAATATGTTAGAGTCCACTAGCCTTCCATTCCTGTCACTGGTAAACTGGGTCCCCAGTTTCCCTTCTTTATGCTGAAACTCTGTCAGCTTGCAGAATGTGTAGGTGTGTGACTGATTTTAAATTAAGCCTTGGAGATAAACTAGGGAAAATGGCTGTGTAGTCTTTTCGTATATGATAGGCATTTGTCCCCTATCTTGAGTAATTCTTGAATAATTAATAATTGTTTTTTTTCGGCCACACTGCACAGCTTGTGGGATCTTAGTTCCCCAACCAGGGATGGAACCCGGGCCCTCAGCAGAGAGAGTGCGGACTCCTAACCACTGGACCATCAGGGAAGTCCCCAAATCCGTTTATTTATAAACAAAACAAAGTTAAACTTTCTTAGGCGTCATCTTCAAACACACAGCTGGCAGTCAGTTGGCATTAAAGTAACTCTTTGATAATCAATTCTTAAATTATTGTTTCAATTTGTTTACTTTATTATTCATCATCTTTTTAAAATTAATTAATTTATTTATTTTTGGCTGCGTTGGGTCTTTGTTGCTGCGCGCGGGCTTTCTCTAGTTGTGGCGAGTGGGGGCTACTCTCCGTTGCGGTGCGCAGGCTTCTCACTGCGGTGGCTCCTCTTGTTGTGGAGCATGGGCTCTAGGTGCGCGGGCTTTAGTAGTTGGGGTGCGCGGGCTTCAGTAGTTGTGGCTCACGGGCTCTAGAGCGCAGGCTCAGTAGTTGTAGCGCACGGGCTTAGTTGCTCCGCGGCATGTGGGATCTTCCTGGACCAGGGCTTGAGCCCGTGTCCCCTGCATTGGCAGGTGGATTCTTGGCGCTGCGCCACCAGGGAAGCCCCTCATCATCTTTTTAAAGAAAAGCTTTGTTACCAGTCCAGCCCGAGTGGTGGCTTTGACATTGGTAAAGCATGAACATATTGGCGCATGTGACCATACCAAGACCTTCTTTTTCAGTATAGTTGAAATCTGTTTTGTTGTCAGATCTATTTCCGTGGAAATTTTGTCTACTTAAAGGTCAAACGCTAAGCCCTTTCGTCCCCTTTAACTAACAGAGAGGTGCAGCAGCTCCATCCCGCCGTTAGGAACTCCTCTGAGGTGAAGTTCGCTGTTCAGGCTTTTGCTGCGTTGAACAGCAACAATTTTGTGCGATTTTTCAAGCTGGTCCAGTCGGCCTCTTACCTGAGTGCTTGTCTTCTGCACTGTTACTTTACTCAGGTGAGTACTTGCAGAACTGACAGAAAGCTGGTTGCTACTTGTGACATTTGAGAGCTCCTCTATGACAGGAGCGTCTCAGCGGGTCCTGGGCTGAGTCTCGTGCAGCAGCCCCTGAGGGGATACTGCTGTTACCTGTTCATGGGGTTGGCACAGTTGATCACCGATGGAAAGGCTGTGCAGTGGGAGATACTCTTCTTCTGGTTCAGATGAGAGAAGTCTCTTCAGAATGGTAGCTTGCGTTCAGAACTGTCATCTTCCATGGAAACAAGCCGAAAAGCAAACTGCACGCACAGACCCCTGACCTAGACCTTACTAGTGTTACCAGTCTTCAGTTTTGGAGTGAGCTTGATGTTGCTAAATTCATTTCGGTAAATATCTAAAGTGCCTGCTCTTTGTTGCACTGGGGTTACGAAGACGGGGCAAGACCAGTCTCTTAACCTCAGGATTTGCATAGAGTGTGAACTCCTGGGCTCAGATTTCCAGAGTCAGGTCTTCACCTTCTGAAGCCCTCGGGGACGATAATAGAGCAGCCTGCACGCCCACCTCACACAGCAGCCCCTGTGCTGTCCCGTAGCTGCGGGCGGGCGGGGTGGTGGTGGGGGAATGCCGGGAGAATGCCGCCTGGAGTCGTTGCTGGGAGCCCCTGGCGGCCGCCGGGTGGGGAGGAGGTTGCCTGGGAGATCTCAGGAACCTGCCTGGCTGGTTTTGTGACTCCAGGTCATTTTTCTTCTTTGGTCACAAGTCCTCCGGTAAACAGTGACTAAACCCACCATCACATCCCAGGCAAAGCCTTCGGCAAGTTTGCTCATTGTCAGATCCGACAGTTTCCAAGAGAACTGAAATTCTGGAACAAATGAAAAGATTTCTAACGACGTGCCGCTTGGGGAACTCTGTGCAGTTGATAAATACCAGTGATAGTCGACCATTTGTACCCATTTTAATAATTTTAAACTCAACAGAAATCTAAGTGTTTTTCTTTAGAAAAGACAAAGCGTTTCACTAACAGTGGCCCACAGTGGCCCATTGTCTCCTGGACCTCATCTCCTCTCCCGTCTTCCCTGGCTCCACCCCCAGCCCCCCAGCCCCCAGCACGCGCCTGCCTCAGGGCCTTTGCGCTGGCTGTTATCCAAGCGCGCAGAGCTCCCCTCCACCAGGGCCGGGCTGGGCTCCCCTTCTAGGCAGAGCGCGCCCTGCCCTCCTCCACAGCTCTTCTTTCTGTTGCACTGTCACCGTTAAACGCACTGTGCATTTTGTACGTTCGTTTTGTTCAGTGTTGGTGTCTCCTGCCACGTCAGCTACGTGAGGACAGGGGTCTTGTCTGTCCACTGCTGGACACTCAGCATGGACGTGCATGCCAGCCTTGAAGTAACACTGTAGATCCGGGTTGAGGTGGTTGAAGCCCACTGAAGAGGAGAGGCAGGGCCACCGGGGTCCTGGGATCAAACTGACCTGTCTGTGCCTTCATGGTTCCCTCTGTCCCCGTGTTTAAAATGCTCAGTGTGATGCTGCGAAGCAACTTTCTCTCTGACTTTTCCTCAGTTTCATGTCACACGCTTTCCATGGCATTCCATCATCTCTGCAGTAATTTTCAGCAGCTGTACGGCTTTCTGTTGAGTGGCGGATGCACAGTGTACTCTCCCTGCCCTGCTGGTGGGTGGTTGGTTTTCTAGTTTTTCTTACAAGTAAAGCCTTCATGGCCCAGCCTTTTCCGTATGTGAAACTGTTTGCTTTGCATCATTTCTGGGCATTCTGCTGAGCAGACGGCCCGATGAGCGCTAAGCTTGGGACCCAGGGTGCTTTCCAGAGGGACTGAGCCGTCTGCGGTCATGGAGCGCCTGACCCTCTGCGACTCAGTGACTTGGCTTCTCTCAGATCCGCAAGGACGCGCTCCGAGCGCTCAACGTGGCGTACACCGCGAGCACTCAGCGCTCCACCACCTTTCCCCTGGACGGCGTGGTGCGCATGCTGCTCTTCAGAGACGGAGAGGACGCCACAGGCTTCCTCAGCTGCCACGGCCTCACCGTCTCCGATGGGTAAGCACCGAGGCCCGAACCGCCGGGCCTCTCTCCTTCTCTCCCTTTTAACCCTGGGAAGGCTGGGAAGTGCCAGCTGCGTGCCAGGCCCTGGAGAAGGCACATCCCGCTGCCTGGGCTGCAGGGGAGCAGGCGAGGCTCAGGGCCGCGGGGGACGGCCCCAGGTCACACGCTGTTCGTCAGCAGGTTAGGGTTCAGACTCTTCCTGACTTTGCCCAAGTTACTCAAGAAGCTGATGGTCGAGGTTGGGGCCTTCCTTGTTCTGTCCCTGAGGATGGCCTCTCTGGCCAGGCCAGGGCCTCTCCTCTGCTGCAGTCAGAGTTTTGAGAACGTGGTAGGACTTGGACCCTCTCCCAGAAAATGGCTCCATAATCTGTAGCCTGTCGTGTCTGGATCCGGGGTTTCCCTGAACCCATCCTCCTCTGACTCCTCAGCCCTGGCCCCGTCTGCTGCCTGCAGACCTGCCCTCACGGGATGAGCCGGGAGCGTGTAGGGGAGCGTTGCTGCACCCAGGGCTGCTAACAGTGAGGCCAGGTGGCTCCCGAGTCAGAAGGAAACGCTGGCAGTGGTGGATGCCGTGGGCTGGGCCTTGGGCTCGGCCTTTGCTGCCTCCCCGCATTTCCACATGGCCGTCTGGCGACGCAGTGACTGCAGGGCACTGAGGAGGTGAAGGGTGGCCTCTCGCCTGTGTAACACCTCTCCGTGGGTTCTCTGTGGTCTGGGTAGCTGTGTCGAGCTGAACCGGTCCTCGTTCCTGGAACCAGAGGGTTTATCCAAGGCCAGGAAGTCGGTGTTTATTACCAGGAAGCTGACAGTGTCCGTTGGGGAGATCGTGAATGGAGGGCCGTTACCCCCTGTTCCCCGTCACACCCCCGTGTGCAGCTTCAACTCCCAGAACAAGTACGTCGGGGACAGCCTGGCTGCGGAGCTGCCCACGGGCACTCAGAGACCCGGCTTGGACGTGGCGGGTGAGTGAGGCTGCGCTCTCAGGAGGGCACCAGCTGCGCTCCCCTCTAGGAGGCCTCATCCTGGGGCCCGGCGACATCAGCTCGGTGCTGCCTGAACGGCTCCCTGGCGCCACAGTGCTTTGTTCCCACGGGTGAAGCGCACATGGCCCCCCGGCTCGTGGCTCAGGAGGCGCCCTGTGGCGGTCAGCTTGGGGAGGGTGGCCAGTCCTTAGGGTCACTGTGGGCGGCCAGGGCTTGTCTTCGGTGCCCACGTTTGCCTGTTCCTTCCAGGTGTAGGGAGAGGAGAGGAGTGCAGTACGGAGGGGGACGAGACCCTCCCGGCTCTCCTCCTGCAGCCCCTGCCCACCCCTGTGCCAGCTTCTCCTCCACAACTCCTGGTACTGCCCTTGAGCATGGCACCCAGCCTCTTCCAGCCCCCCGTGCAGCCCCCCGTGCAGCTGGAGCTCCTTCCCCCAAAGTCTGCGCCTGTGTACTCGGACGAGGTAAGGAACCTTCCTGTCAGAGCTCTGAGGGCCCGTCGTGGGCGAACATCCAGCTGCCTCTGCTGTCCAGTCTGACCACTGTCTGTGTCCCTGGGGTGTCCCTGGGGTCAGCATGCCTCTGACAGGTGGCCCCGGGGCTGAGCAGGGCCTACCCACCACACGGGTCGTGTGACTTGATCTCGCCACCCTGTTGCTTGGGCAGGCACTGGGCACCACCCCACTGGGGGATCAAGGAGGCCTGAGGTGGGGAATGAGGCAGGGCCACAGAAGCCGGGGACGTGTGATGTTGGGGTGCGGCACTGTGGCCGTCTGAATGGCCATTGTTGAGCAGGCAGCAGGCTTGTCCTGGCACGTTCAGAAGGCTCCTCTCTGGTTATTAGCAGGAACCCTTTCCAGGAGCGCACAGCCGAGCCCCGTGTAAGGGTCATTAGACGCCTCCAAACAGCTTCCGGTGATGAGGTCTTGGAGGGATTTCTGAGCTGGGCGGACGGTGCATGATGTCTCTGTGGTTCCGGGAAGATCTTCAGTACCTTAGGCTGTGGAGGCGATGGCTTGGTGGTGCGCTGGGGCTGGATCGGGGCGGCGTCCCCAGCCAGTGATCGTGGCCCCGTCTGCCCTCTCCTTAGGACCTGGTGCAGGTGGTGGATGAGCTCATCCGGGAGGTTCTTCAGAGGGACTGCGAGGAAGTTGGCGCCGCCGGGGCGGCCTTCGCAGCCACAGCCCTGGGGTAAGTGCGGTGCCTCTCGTGCTCTGAGGCCGTCTGTGCTCCCGCCAGACGCTTCCTCTCAGAAAGCTGCTCTCAATCTTCGACAAGAGATCACAGCCACCCCTTTGCACAGGCTTCAGTGTCGGTCCTGCTCGCTGGTGGGTATAGTCCCTCACGTTCCTGATCTGTGTTTGTCGTTTGCAGGTAGTTTCTATGTGTGTATGACTTTTGAGTAGCGTTAGGTTTATTAAAGTTGTAAATTAGAAACCTGTTTTTCTTTCAACTTTAAACGTGATCAAAAATCTAGTAATAAAAAAAATCTAGTAATAATTAGTTCATTCTCTGTTAAAAAATAAAAATACTCACTTTACTTGATCTTGGATTAAGTCACAGTTTATAAATTTGACAGATTAAATTCCCTTAAACATTTTATACCATTTGCATTTAACACCATGATGAAATTTCCTTAGACATTTCAAACTACACTTACACATTTTATAAAGCTGATTTTGTGGAACACTTTAAGCATCTAGTCTTTTTTTTTTTTTTTTTTTGCGGTACGTGGGCCTCTCACCGTTGTGGCCTCTCCCGTTGCGGAGCACAGGCTCCAGACGCGCAGGCTCAGTGGCCATGGCTCACGGGCCCAGCCGCTCCGCGGCATGTGGGATCCTCCCGGACCGGGGCACGAACCTGTGTCCCCTGCATCGGCAGGCGGACTCTCAACCACTGCACCACCAGGGAAGCCCAGCATCTAGTCTTGATAAATTTAATCATCAAAATCTTTCTAGACACTTAAGCAACTTTTGGAGTTAATAGTTAATTAAAATCTGCCAAGTTTAGTAAGTCAGACTTTCTTAAGGATTTCAAACTTGTAAAAATTCTAGTACATATAAAGTGACACAATTATACGAAATGGTATTATCAATACTTAAAAACCGAAGGCACATTTTGGCCAACCATATATTTCCTTGTATAAATGTAGTTTACACAAAAGGGTCAGTCTTGTTCATAGGTTTGTTCAGTTTTTTATATACTAGAATTAGATACATACTTTCTGTCTGATGGAGCTAAAAGTAAGATTTCCATGGGTTTGTTTTTTTTATTGTGGTAAAATATAACAAAATTTACCATTTTAACCATTTTTAAGCTCACCATTCAATGGCATTAAGTATATTTACAGTGTCGTGTATTCATCACCATTGTCTGCTTCCAGATCTGTTTCTGAACAATTCTCCATTAACTATACGCACACACACACACACGTATATGTGCCACGCTTCATTTATTCACCCGTGCTTAATAAGGTGTTTCCACCTTCTGGCTATTGTGAATGATGCTGCTGTGAGCACTGGGGCACAGATAACTGTTTGAGTCCCTTTCAGTTCTTACGGGTATGTGTTTAGGTGTGGAATTACTAGATCATATGATCTATTTTTACGTTTTTGAGAAATCAGCAAACTGTTCCCCACAACAGCAGCACCATTTTTGCATCCCCACCAGCAGTGCACAAGGGGTCCAGTTGCTCTACATTCTTGCCAACACTTGCTGTCCTTTCTCTCGTGACTAATGATGTTGAGCATCTTTTCATGTAATTGTTGGTCACTTGTGTATCTTCTTTACAGAAATGTCTATGTAAGTCCTTTTCCCATTCTTTTTTTTTTTTTTTTACATCTTTATTGGAGTATAATTGCTTTACAATGGTGTGTTAGTTTCTGCTTTATAACAAATGAATCAGTTATACATATACATATGTTCCCATATCTCTTCCCTCTTGCGTCTCCCTCCCTCCCACCCTCCCTGTCCCACCCCTCCAGGCGGCCACAAAGCACCGAGCTGATCTCCCTGTGCTATGCGGCTGCTTCCCACTAGCTATCTACCTTACATTTGGTAGTGTATATATGTCCACTCCTCTCTCTCGCTTTGTCACAGCTTACCCTTCCCCCTCCCCATATCCTCACGTCCATTCTCTAGTAGGTCTGTGTCTTTATTCCTGTCTTACCCCTAGGTTCTTCATGACATTTTTTTTTCTTAAATTCCATATATATGTGTTAGCATACGGTATTTGTCTTTCTCTTTCTGACTTACTTCACTCTGTATGACAGACTCTAGGTCTATCCACCTCATTACAAATAGCTCAATTTCGTTTCTTTTTATGGCTGAGTAATATTCCATTGTATATCTGTGCCACATCTTCTTTATCCATTCATCCGATGATGGACACTTAGGTTGTTTCCATCTCCTGGCTATTGTAAGTAGAGCTGCAGCGAACATTTTGGTACATGACTCTTTTTGAATTATGGTTTTCTCAGGGTATATGCCCAGTAGTGGATTGCTGGGTCGCATGGTAGTTCTATTTTTAGTTTTTCAAGGAACCTCCATACTGTTCTCCATAGTGGCTGTATCAATTTACATTCCCACCAGCAGTGCAAGAGTGTTCCCTTTTCTCCACACCCTCTCCAGCATTTATTGTTTCTAGATTTTTTGATGATGGCCATTCTGACTGGTGTGAGATGATATCTCATTGTAGTTTTGATTTGCATTTCTCTAATGATTAATGATGTTGAGCATCCTTTCATGTGTTTGTTGGCACTCTGTATATCTTCTTTGGAGAAATGTCTGTTTAGGTCTTCTGCCCATTTTTGGATTGGGTTGTTTGTTTTTTTGTTATTGAGCTGCATGAGCTGCTTATAAATTTTGGAGATTAATCCTTTGTCAGTTGCTTCATTTGCCCTTTGCCCATTCTTGAATTTTTTTGTTGTTGAGTTGTAGGAGTTCTTTCATATTCTGGATACTAATCCTTTTTCAATATTTGATTTGCAAGTATTTTTTTCCCAATCTGTGGATTGTCTTTTCACTCTTTTGATAGTGTCCTTTGATGCACAAAAAATTTAAAATTTTTATATAGTCCAATTTATCTATTTTTGTTGCTTGTGCTTTTGGTATCATATTCAAGAAATCACTGTCAAATCCAATAATGTGAAGATTTTCCCGTGTTTTCTTCTAAGCATTTTATAATTTCAGCTCTTAAATTTAGGTTTTTGATCCATTTTGATTTTGTTTTTATATATTGTGTAAGA
This sequence comes from Monodon monoceros, assembly GCF_005190385.1. Taxonomy (NCBI): domain Eukaryota; kingdom Metazoa; phylum Chordata; class Mammalia; order Artiodactyla; family Monodontidae; genus Monodon; species Monodon monoceros. The sequence goes on from NW_021703767.1 coordinate 347,200, forward strand.
TAAGGATCCAACATTGTTCTTGGGTATCCAGTTTTCGCAGCACCAGTGTTGAAAAGGCTGTCCTTTTCCCTTCATATGGTCTTGCCGCCCTGTTCAAAATCAGTTGACCATATATGTGAGGGTTTCTTTCTGGGCTCTATATTCCATTGGTATATATGTCTGTTTTTTTTGGTTTGTTTGTTTTTGGGGGTACGTGGGCCTCTCACCGTTGTGGCCTCTCCCGTTGCGGAGCACAGGCTCCGGACGCGCAGGCTCAGCGGCCATGGCTCATGGGCCCAGCCGCTCCGCGGCATGGGGGATCTTCCCAGACCGGGGCACAAACCCGTGTCCCCTGCATCGGCAGGTGGACTCTCAACCACTGCACCACCAGGGAAGCCCTATATGTCTGTTTTTATGGTAATACCATATTGCTTTGATTTGATTACTATAACTTCGTAGTAAGTTGTAAGTTTTGAAATCTCAAAGTGCGAGTCCTTCAGCTTTGTTCCAACTTTCTCTTTGAAGACTGTTTCCCTATTTGGAGACCCTTTAAATTTCATAAGAATTTTTGGATGGGTTTTTCTACTTCTGCAAAAGTTATGTGGGGATTTTGATGGTGATTCCAATGAATCTGTAGATTGCTTTGGGTAGTACTGGCATCTTAACGATATGAAGTCTTCCAGTCCATGAACTTGGATGTCTTTCCATTTGTTTATGTCTTCCTTAATTTCTTTCAGCAACGTTTTATAATTTTTATTGTACAAGTCTTTTGTTTCTTTGGTTAAATTTGTTCCTAATTATATTATTCTTTTTGTCGCTATTGTAGACGGAATTGTTTCCTCAATTCCACTTTCAGAACGTTCATTGCTCGTGTATAGAAATGCCATTGATTTTGGGGTGTTGATCCTTATATTCCAACCTTGTTGAACTTTTTTTTATTGTAATAGCTTTTGAGTGGATCCCTTAGGATTTTCTACATACAGGATCCTGTCATCTGTGAATACACGTAGTTTTCTTCTTCCTTTCCAGTTTGGATGTTTTTATTTTTCTTGTCTAATTGCTCTGGCTGTAACTTTCAATACGGTGTTGAATAGAAATGGCAGATAGGGCACGCTTGTCTTGTTACTGATCTTAGAGGAAAAGCTTTCTATCTTTCATGACTGAATATGATGTTAGCTGTGGGTGTTTCATATATGGTCTTTATCATTTTGAGAAAGTTCCCTTCTCTTCCTAATTTACTGAGTGTTTTTATCATGAAATGGTATTGAATTTGTCAGATGCTCTCTCTGCATTAATTGAGATGATTTTTTGGGCTTTTTCCCCTTCAGTTTATTAATGTGGTTGTATTACATTGATTTTCATTTGTTGCATTCCAGGAATAAATCTTTCTTGGTAGTGTGAGATTATACACTTGGTAGTGTATCATCCTTTCAGTATATTGCTTAATTTTGGTTTGCTAGTATTTTGTTAAGGATTTTTACCTCAATGTCCACAAGGGATATTGGTCACTAGTTTTCTTGTGGTGTTTTTGTCTGGCTTTGGTATCAGGTCGGGGGAATGCTGGCCTCGTAGAGGTGTTAGGAAGTGTTCCTTGTGCCTCGGTTTTTTTCGAAGAGTTTGAGAGGAGTTGGTGTTCGTTCTTCTCTAAGTGTTTGGTAGAATTTGCCAGTGAAGCCTTCTCATCCTGGATTTTTCTTTGCTGGAAGATGTTTTAAAATACTGAGTCAATCTCTTAACTAGTTATAAGTTTATTCAGATTTTCTTTTTTTCCTGAGTCAGTTTTGATAGAGTGTGTGTTCCTAACCGTGGGCTTGGTTTTCATGCTGGAAGGCAAATAGGTATTTTTTCCCTTGCTAGTATTAGAAGTCTAGTAATACGGTTTGTGTGGCTTTTATTATTTATTTAGAGCAATGTCCACTTTGCTCTGTCTAGTGTTTCCAATGCTGCTATGGAGGAGCTGTTAACAGCTGCAACCATGGGCATTTTGAGGCACATTGCAAGTGAAGAAGTGACTAAGGAAAGGGAGCGGAAAGAGGAAGAGAGGCGGCGGGCTGAAGAAGAGAGGTGAGGGCGTCTCATCCTTGCAGTGCCCGTGGGGGTGGAGTGTGTGGACGAGGGGAGAACCTGCCCTGGCCTACGATGCTCTCGCTTTTGCCCACTGCACTCGTATCAGATCCACGGCTCGCCCTGCGCCTTCGTATGCTATGGCCCAGGGAGCGGGCAGGTCCCACCTTGTAAGCAGCAGCCCCTCCCCAGCCAGAGGGGGTGTGGGTGGTGGTCAGGGAACTGGAGTGGGCGTGGCTGTGTGGCCTGTCTGGTGGAACCGGAGGGGTCAGGCAGCACAACTCAGATCCCCGCTCTCAAGGTCACAGACTGTGACGCTTGTTACTTCTTGTGCTCCTTTTCCCTCAGGTTGAAACAAGAGAGAGAACTGGTGTTAACGCAGCTGAGCCAGGACCTAGCTGCAGAGCTGACAGAGCTCGTGGTGACAGAACGTGTGAGGGAAACCTGCTCCCAGGAGTTGAAGTAAGTGAAGCGCTGGCGCCTGCAGCGTGAGGCAGGTGGGCGGCTGGTAGGAGGGTTAGAGGCCCCATGGCCAGGCTGGTCCAGCTCACGCTGGCTGGCTTTCATTTTGACAAGGAGCATATCTGCTGGTTAGCCAGACACTGACAGGCTGTCCCTGTTCTTGTGTGCGTTGCTTCCAGGGAGGCCCTCACCTTCACTCTCATCCTCCTTGTTGACCCTGCCCTGGGCATGGGGATGTGTCTTTCAGCAGAAGAATTCGCTGGTGGTCTTCTCCACACTGGGTTACTCACCGTTAGTTTTTCTCAAGTAGAAGATCCTTTCCTTTGTTTCGTATGTTAAAAGATTCCTTTGAGCTATTTCACTTAAGAACTTTATTAATTTCAGTGCCAAGCTTCAGGGAAGAAAGAGGTTCAGTTGTGCTGGGAAATCTGTCCTTGCGTTTAAGTTCCCCTGACATAGGTCTGCAGCCTCTGGTGCAGATGGGGAATATAGCCAGGAGGCAGAGTATATTGTTTAATTAATATTTCTTTCCATTTCTATTAATTGGGAGTCTGTTTCACTGTTTACTATAAGCAAGAGACCTCACAAATGACGGGTGTTTGTCTGTTCTTAATCCCAGGAAGGGGTATTAAGAGATATGTAGGGCTCCCCTGGTGGCGCAGTGGCTGAGAGTCCGCCTGCCGAGGCAGGGGACGCGGGTTCGTGCCCCGGTCTGGGAGGATCCCACATGCCGCGGAGCGGCTGGGCCCGTGAGCCGTGGCCGCTGGGCCTGCGCGTCCGGAGCCTGTGCTCCGCAACGGGAGAGGCCACAGCAGTGAGAGGCCCGCGTACCGCAAAAAAAAAAAAAAAAAAAAAAAAAGAGAGATGCAAAACCTAGGACTCATTGGCGTGCAGGGACACGCTGCTCTCTGCAGCTCCAGAAGACTTGGACTAAGCTCGGCCCAGGGCCGTCCCCACCGCCACAGAGGACAGCCATCGGAGATGGGTCTTGCCTGTCCGGGCTGCTTTGACTTAATGGCTACATATATTTGATAAAGGCCTCTGTGATCCCTTGGTTGATAGGATTTTGTTATAAAAAATCTCTTTCAGATTCTGGTTTATCTGAGGGCCACTGTCACATGACCTTAGGCTGTCAGCCTCTGGAGCCAGCTATCATATACTTGAGACACTTCTAATTGCAAACATCAGATGTTGTTGATGAGACGATATTTCAGTTGTCTCAATGGTCATTTAAAAATTAAATTTCTAACTATAAGATACAGGGTTATCTCTTGACTATTTATAAGGGCCCTGTTGGATCTATAATCTTGTACCCTGTACCACTTTAGTTCTTTTTTCTCTAAATTTCCAGATGTCTGTGCATTATATAAAGTGAAATCTTCAAGCTTTCCTTGCAGCAAAGATATCATTACATTTCAGTATCAAGGACGTGGACTCATGCTTTTAAGGCAGGCCCTCAGGGTGGGGCCTTGGGTTCAGTGTCTCTCATGCTGATTGCCCTTTTCCCTAGGAGTGCAGTGGAGACAGAGCAGAGGCTCCGCATGGCCCGTTGCTGTGAGGACGTCTGTGCACACCTGGTGGACTTGTTTCTTGGGGAGGAAATTTTCCAGACTGCAAAAGAGACCCTCCAGGAACTTCAGTGCTTCTGCAAGTATCTCCAGCGGTGAGTCCCGTGTCCTTACAGATAAAATCAATGCATACAGGGAGAGTCTTTTACAAAGATTATCCTTTCAGAAACAGCTGATAATATGCACATGTAACATGTTCCTTCCTAAAGGGTATAAACTAAGTAAAGAATTAGATTGGGGTGGGGGGACCACTCTGTATTTCAACAGATATTTATAGGTAGCCTTCTGCTCTTTACCCAATGTGCTAGACACAGGGAGAGGGCCATGAACAAGCCAAATGATAGCTGTATGCGCCCACGTGGATGAATTTCTGAAACATAATTTATAGTGAAAGAAAGCAATTCTTAGGGAAATGTGTGCAACATACAAACTGTATATTCAAACTAAATGGATTGTTTTGGATTTATATATAGTAGTACAACCCTAAAGAAGGAAAATAACAAACATAAACCCAGCATAGTGGTTACCTTTGGGAATGAGAGGGTGTGTGACTGAGCAGGGCCCGTGGGGATCAGCTGCTGGTCTTGGCCACCCATTCTTCACTGCATGGAAGGATGTGGGTGTTTGATTTATCATTAATCTTTAAAATGGGTATACATGTGTTACATATGTTATATAATGATTCATTTCATAATAACATTTAAAGAAAGTAATAGTGTACTTGACAGTTGCAGCCGTGTAAAAGGGGATTCAGTGAGAAAGGAGTCTCCATCCCACGAGGACCTCTGACCTTTGTGTGGTGGTTGGCAGAGGTGGGAGCACGCTCCCTACTCTGTGCCAAACTTTTCTTGACTCTCTGTGACATAGGGCGGAGACCTGACTGCAGCAGCACGGTGGCCTCTCCCCGTTGCCGTCAGTGCACTGATGTGGCGTTGCCAGAGCACATGGTAGATGACCTGCCTGGTCCCACTGGTAGACTTTCACATGGCTTTCTCTCTCTAGCTGTGACAAAGAGTGCTGCAGTGGCATCCTTGTGCAGACATTTCACACAGGTGCACACATGTCTGGAGAGAAAATCCTGTAGGTGGTGTCTGCTGGGTCAAAGGGTGTATGGATCTGTGTTTGTATCCAGATTGGCAAGTTGGCCTGCAGAGATTGTTCACTCTTTTTTTTTTTTAATTAATTAATTTATTTGGTTGCACCAGGTCTTAGTTGTGGCATGCGGGCTCCTTAGTTGCGGCTCGCAGGCTCCTTAGTTGCCGCTCACTGGCTCCTTAGTTGCGGCATGGGCAAACTCTTAGTCGCGGCATGCATGTGGAATCTAGTTCCCTGACCAGGGATCGAACCCAGCCCCCTGCATTGGGAGCGCAGAGTCTTACCACTGCACCACCAGGGAAGTCCCTCAGCATTCACTCTTAAGTTCAGTAGTTTCATTGCCCACCGCTCATTCGTTATCATGCGTCCCCCATACCTTGAGTTTCAGTTCTGATCCATTTCTCAGTTTGAGAACTGTTGCTGAAAAAGACCTAAACATACTGGCAGAAAATGTTTCCCATGTTAATGCTGGAGATGTTTTTGCCTTGTCCCCATGGCAAAAACACCCAGTGATGATACTTTGGTCTCTCCTCTAGGTGGAGGGAAGGTGTCGCAGCCCGGAAGAAACTGAGGCGCCAGATGAGGGCCTTCCCTGCGGCGCCCTGCTGTATGGACATGAATGACCGGCTGAGGGCACTGGCGCCCAGCGCAGAGTGCCCCATTGCAGAGGAGAACCTGGCCAAGGGCCTCCTGGATCTGGGCCACGCGGGGAGAGTGGGCATCTCCTGCACCAGGTCAGCAGCCCGGGGCCTCCTAAGTGCCTCCTGCCCCAACTGGCTTCATCGAGGGTGTGGATTAACGCGTCTGTTTGCAGGGAAGATGGGTGGAGTCAGAGGAGGTGAAGGCGGACGCAGGATTGCGTTTTCGGAGTGAGAGTTGCTCTACCTGCTGTGATTTCACCTGCCTTTTCCCCTTAAAACACTCCTGGTCCTGCCAATCGAATTTTCCCTGGAATTACCTGTTTCCTCCTTGCCTTCCTAGCTTAAGGACGCATCGTGTCCATTCTCAGTGGTGGAGCCAGAGGTCCGTGTTGGCCTCACCCCCACCCCCACCCCGACCCCTCTGCTACCCTGGGTCTGCGGTGGCAGCATTTTAGCGACTCCCCCTCCTGCCATCAGGTCTCTCCTCTTACGGGCTCCCTCCCTGTGTCCCCTCGCATGGCCCTCCCTGCCGCTCCTCCTGGCCACCCCGCATGTACCCGGCTCCCTGCCCAGGTCCTGGCTTCAGCTGCCCAATCCTGGCCATGCAGGGCTTGGCCTCTCTCTTCAGACCAGGCCGCTGTTGCCTGTGGAGAGGAGCCTCCCAGTGGGGGCCTAGGAAGACGACACAGAGGCGCAGTGGCAGCCCACCCTGCTGGGGTCTCGAGGCACATCTTGTCCTCGCCTGGGCTATCACCAGCTCCACGCCTCTAACAAACTTTGTGTAGCTGCCCACGTCCCCGGGTCCTGTGCCTGCGTCTGCAAGCAGGGTGGTGATGGTGCTGGCCTGTCTCTGATGTGCCGTGCGTGTCGGGGCCTTCAGCCTTGGCCTGCTGCCTCCTGGAGTCCTGGCTGTGTCACCTGTGTCAGGACGGCCCTCTCTCTGTCCCCTCCCCCTCCCTCCAGCACAGCCGCCGGCCCCTCTTCTTCCCCTCTGCCTCCTCCCCTGGTAATCTTTTTCCATCCTACACGCTGACAGCTCGCTTCGTGCATCTCCAGCCGAGGCCTCTTCCCCGCATCCCCAGTTCAACATCGGAACCTAGTCTTCGCCTGGCCTGCTGCACTCGGTGCCTCCTCTGGCTCACAGGATGCCAGCCTGTCCTCCCTGGGCTGGGTCACACCTGGACTCAGATCCACCATCCTGCGGCTCTACCCTCACCACCTCCACCACCAACCCCTTTCACGTAGCCACCTGTCCCGTCTGCTGGCTTCCGCCCTTGACCCCTGCACCCTGGTGTCCTCACCACCGTATCAGAGTCAGGTCGCCTCACGTCCCTGTCGACGTCCCTGGGCTGCTCTCTGAGTTCCTTCATAGTGGCCCCCACCCTGCCCTCTGGCTGCCCCCGCTGCTCTCCCTGTGCTCATTCTGTGTACCTGCCAGGCCCACTCCTGACTTGGTCTGGCCTGTCCCCCAGAACTCACATGCTGGCGCCCCTATTTCCTTCAGTCTTTGCTCCCATATCACCTCTGACCACCCTGTGTAAGTCCACAGCCTGCCCCCACCGCGCCTGTCACGCCACCCACTAACAGAGGCCCTTCTCTCCCTACAAGGCGTGTGTTCTAGCGGGGCAGGATTTGTGTCTGTTTACTGCTGATCTGCCATGACTGGAACACAGTAGATAATTGCTTGATATTTATGGAATGAACAAGTCCTCTGACTAAACTGTGTCTCTGTCGGCAAAGGTTTCCTGGTCTCCTAAGTATTCCCCACTGGGAGACACTCACTAACCAATTACTTTGCACTCAGAACATCACTAAGCGCTTGTCAGGTTCCTCGGCGGGTGCCGAGTGGGCCTCACGTAGGCTCTGGGTGGTTCTTCCTTCGCAGGTTAAGGTGTCTCAGAAACAAGGTGGCGCACCAGATGAAGGTTCAGCACTTCTACCAGCAGCTGCTGAGGTTGGTCACCCCCCGCCCGCCGTGTCTGCTGCTGCCGCCGGGGGCCCGCGTGGTGGCTCACCTGTGGTGCTCTGTCCCTTCCAGTGACGCGGCGTGGGCACCCCTGGACCTGCCATCCCTCGTGGCTGAGCACCTCCCGGGGCGGCAGGAGCGCGTGTTTTGGAAGCTGGTGCTGGTGTTGCCTGACGGAGAAGAGCAGTCCCCAGGGAGTCCTGGCAGGTCAGGCAGGTCCCCCCACTGTGGGGCTAGATGCTCAGCAAGCGGCCGGGAGGCGGGGTGACTTCTCCAGAGCATCTGGCAGCTGAGTGCTGCCCACGGGGGTGGCCGGGTGTCAGCCAGTGTGCTCCTCTCCTCCTGGGGGCCCTGACGCCTGCTTTCATTTTGATGCTCAGCTTTGCAGGCTGTCTTGTTTGTTATTTGAAGTTGACGCTTTAGATTATTCACATTTTTATTTTGTATCGTTGGCAACAGTCTTTGTCCAAAAACATTTCAGACTTGATTGTGACTTAAAGCTCTGCTGAGGTATGTTGATGAGAGCCTGCTTCATTTTAGACTCTTGGGGAAGACAGTTTAGTTTGTTTGCTATAGTTCCGTTTTTTCCTTACGTAAAAAACTTCTGGCATTTTAAAAAAGAAATCGAAAAAGTTGACATGGCATTGTTTCTTGTAACCAAGTTGCTTCCAGAAACCATACTTGAGCGGTACGCGGGCCTCTCACTGTTGTGGCCCCTCCCGTTGCGGAGCACAGGCTCCGGATGCGCAGGCTCAGCGGCCATGGCTTACGGGCCCAGCCGCTCCGCGGCATGTGGGATCTTCCTGGACCAGGGCACGAACCTGCGTCCCCTGCATCGGCAGGCAGACTCTCAACCACTGCGCCACCAGGGAAGCCCCAGATAACATACTTTTAAAGCAACTACGGAACATGTTACTTTTCTTTTTTAGATGTAATTCACATATCATAAATTTCTCCCATTTAAAGTGTACATTTCACTGGTTCTAGTATATTCACAGAGTTGTATAGCCATCACAACTATCTAATTGCAGAACACTTTTTCACCTAAAAAGAAATCCATGCCCATGATCAGTCCATCCCTTCTTACCTGCAGCCCCTGGCAACTACTAACCTGTTTTCTGTCTCTATTCATTTGCCGATTCTGGACATTTCATACAAATAGAACCCGAAAACACGTAGTCTTCTATGACTGGCATCTTTCACTTGGCATAATGTTTTCTAGGTTCATTCATGTTGTAGCATATATTAGTCCTTAATTTTGTGGCCGAATGATATTTGATTGCATGAATATATCACATTTTATTTCTCTGTTCATCAGTTGATGGGCATTTGTGGTGTTTCCACTTTTTGATTATTATGATAACGCTTCTGTGAACATTGACGTGTAAGTGTTTGTGTGGACATATGTTTGCAGTTCTTTTGGTTATATACCTAGGAGTGGAATTGCTGGGTTGTATGGTAAACTCTAAGGACCTTTTCTGTTGCTCAGAATCTTTTCTTAGTGCTTCAAAATCATAAATCATGGGGCTTCCCTGGTGGCGCAGTGGTTGAGAATCTGCCTGCCAATGCAGGGGACACGGGTTCGAGCCCTGGTCTGGGAAGATCCCACATGCCGCAGAGCATCTGGGCCCGTGAGCCATAATTACTGAGCCTGCGCGTCTGGAGCCTGTGCTCTGCAACAACAGAGGCCGCGATAGTGAGAGGCCCGTGCGCCGCGATGAAGGGTGGCCCCCGCTTGCCACAACTAGCGAAAGCCCACGCACAGAAACGAAGACCCAACACAGCCATAAATAAATAAATAAATAAATAATCATAGATCACATTAGAATGAGTGTCCTCTCAAATATATAACCCAGTAGAGTTCCTAACTCCATTTAAAAAATCACAGCCTGTTTATTAGTTCAGATCATCTTTATAGTAAGATTTGGGGTTTGTGTATTTACATCTGTGTAATATTTCTCTTTGTAGTTCACATTTAGGATTAGACTCTCCTTCAAGTGTTATTTTCTTTTATTCACAGAATTCTAGCAGATTGGTTAAAAGTCAAGTTCATAGGAGATGATGGCTCAGTGGATGACACATACCGTGATGGTGGGATTCAGACACTCACTCTCTTTAACACTCTGAGCAGCAAAGGGAATCAGACAGTTTCTGTCAGTGTGTGCGTCAAGGTGAGTGACCATCACTTAGTGTATTTACTTCTGGGATTTTCTCATTTGGGCTCACTCCCAGACGTGATTGGAGCCATATAACTTCCCTGAAGTGGCCCTGAAACAATGTGGGAGGCTCAGAAGCAAGTGTCATATATCTGTTCCTCCTTGCGTCTTGACGACATCCCATGCACACCCCCTTGGTGTGAGAGACCAGGCTAGATTCTCGGGAGTGCAGTGAGTCTTAACTGTCTTGGGTCACAGACCTCTCTTTGAGAACTTGGTGAAAACCCAGAACAATCCTGAAAAGTCCATATGTTCACCTATAATTCAGAAGCCCTGAATTCCACGGACCTCTGGTAACTAACCCAAGAGGGATGAGACAGAGCATTACAAAAAAATGCAGTGGCTGTTGCATCTCATATGGTCTGTCAGCTGCTGAAATCTTTGTTAAATAGCTTCCTGATATATCAGGTCTCACCAAAAGACTAATGTTTTTTAATCCTATGCAGTTTTCACTTAGGTTCAGTAGTGGGCATTTCAGGTTACTTGTTTTTGTTTTACATTAAAGTTGTCCTCAGTTTTTGATTATAAGTTCTAATTTTCTTTCCTTTCGTTTCCTTTCCCTTCCTGCCTTCCTTGCTGTCTCTTTCTCTCCCTCTCTCTCTTTCTCTCTCTCTCTCTCTCTCTCTTTCTTCCTCTCTCTCTCTCGGCTGCGTTGGGTCTTCGTTGCTGCACATGGGCTTCCTCTGGTTGCGGCAAGCGGGGTCTACTCTTCGTTGCAGTGCATGGGCTTCTCATTGCAGTGGCTTCTCTTGTTACGGAGCACGGGCTCGAGGTGCGCGGACTTCAGTAGTTGTGGCACGCGGGCTCAGTAGTTGTGGCTCGTGGGCTCTAGAGCACAGACTCAGTAGTTGTGGCACACGGGCATAGTTGCTCCACAGCATGTGGGATCTTCCCGGACCAGGGATCGAACCCATGTCCCCTGCATTGGCAGGCAGATTCTTAACCACTGCGCCACCAGGGAAGTCCCTAATTTTTGTTCTTTATAGGTATTTGTGCAATACTGAGCTTAATTGGTTCCCTGAGAGATACTTGTTTAATGAGAACCTGTTTCCTCATTAGATTCAGACCTGCATAAATGAATTTGAGGTTTTACTGTGTGTGTTCAGAAGTAAAACCAGATGTATATTTTATTTACTTAGAAAATAGCAGTGCAGGGCAGGAAGTGTGGGCTTCAATGTTGAGCAGACCTGGTGTTGGTAGCTGCTGCTGTGGCCAGCTGTCCGACCTGGGCCTGGTGCCTCCCATAGTGTGGCGATCACGACCGGCGGCACGCTCAGAGCGGGGCCCAGTGAAAGCGGCCCTGCCCACCGTGTCCTGACCCGAAGTCTCCACGCCTGACCTCTGCTTTTCCTGACAGGCACGTTCATGGCACACCCGGACATCTGCATGCGGCACTGTAGGGCGTGTTCCTCCTGTCCTTGGAACTGCTTCAAACTGTAGTTTGACTATAGAATTTTTGTTTGTTTCTTTCCATTTTAATACTATTTATTGTATTTCTTAAACGTGAAAGTAATACATATATGAAACTAAAAACATAAGGAAATACAGAGGAAGTATAAAGATTATAAGAGCCATCTAAGCTCTCACCATTCAGAGGCAACAGAAACATCCTGGGGCGTGTTCCTCCCTTTTTCCTATGATGACAAAGTCAGACTTCATCTACTGGACAATTAGTTTGTTCTTGCCTTTATTCTTAAAATTTTAAGTCAAAATAATACTTGCATGTAGTTAAAAACTCAGATAGCACCACATGATGTATGATGAGAAATCGCAGCCCCTGCCCCTTCTTCTAGCTCCTTTCCCCGAGGCTTGACTTCTGTCCTGTTTCCGTATCATGTCCTTACACTGCCATTTCTCTTATTTATCCACTTTAGATGTTCTCTGCCGACTTTGCATTAAAATATGTGTATTAGTTATCTATTGCTACATAGCAGGTTACCTCCAAATGTGGCAGCTTTGGGAATTCCCCGGCGGTCCAGTGGTTAGGATTCTGCGTTTCCACTGCAGGGTGCCTGGGTTCGATCCCTGGTTCGGGAACTAAGACCCCGCATGCTGTGCGGCACGGCCAAAAAAACCAAAAACCAAAAAACATCCAAATGTGGCAGCTTTAAAATAACAAACGTTCGTTACTCACAGTTTCTGTGGGGCAGAAGTCCAGGTGGGGCTTAGATGGGCCCTCTGGCTCAGGGTTCCTCACCAGGTGTAAGTCAAGATGCAGGCCAGGGCTCTGGTCTCCTCGGAAAGCTCACGCTCGTGGTTGTTGGCAGGATTCGCTTCCCTGCAGGCCACGCCACGTGGGCTTCTATGAGGCAGCTCACAGCAGGGCATCAGCTGGCTCCCATCAGCTGAGCAAGCTGGCGTAATCTCTTTGTAGCCTAATCTTAGAGGTGGCACCCCATTACGTTTGTCTGATACCGTTAGAAGCGTGTCACTGGGCCCAGCTCACACTCAGGGCAGGTGACGGTGCACGGACATCAGCACGAGGAGGTGGCATCGTGGGGGCCATCCCGGGGCTGCACACCCCACTGTGGGAGGCGTGAACTCTTAATACCCCAGTTCCTCTCAGCCTCCCCATCTTCCAGGTGGCTACACCATTACTTTATATTATCTCAGCAAGTGGGGCCACGTGGGTGCGTGTGTTGTGCGCGCGCGCGTGCTGTGTGACAGCTATTTGCCCCAGAACCGGCAAGTGTTCTGTGACATTTGTTTAGTTTTTTGCAAGTAGTAGTTGTCTCATTATCTTACTTAAGTAGTTTTATCTTCATCTTTCGTTAATATTACCCAGATGTGCCGGCACATGGGCTGTGCATGTCTCAATAGAGTTTCCTAAGTGTTCTGTCACTTCACCTTGTCCCTCCCTCTGAGAAGGTGCCACCCTCCTGCTCCCCTTGAGGCGGATAACGTGTCCCACGCTGTGGCTTCAGCCGGGCCCTCCAGCCCGAGAGCTCGGTCCCGCTCTCCCACCCCAGCCCTGGCCCTCGTGGCCGGGTGCCGCCTGTGGGTCAGTGCTCTTACTCATGATGCGGTTTTGCCAGGGAGGGAGGAGCCAAAACACATAGCCCGGGGCCACACAGCTGCTCCGCGGCGCCACTGCGCACAGGGACCCTTGAGGACAAAGTGAGTTATACATACCGAGCGCAGTCCGACACATCAAGCGCTTACGCGGTGCTGCCATTGGCAGCAGCACGATGTTTTCTTGGTTTAGTCTCTTGTTGGATGGAGCACGTTTTCCACTTTCTTCCTAAGGAAGAATGCGTGGGAGGAGAATTTTTGGCATTCTCGCCTGTCTGAAAATGTATTTACTCTCACATTTGCTTCATAGTTTAGCTAGGTTTGTAGAATTATGGATTGAAAGTTATTTTCCTTCTAGTTTGCTCCACTGTCACCTGCCGTCCAGCTTTGCTGTTGAGATGTCTGTTCCTTTCTCTGTGGCCCACTTTGTTTCTCTTTGGAAGCCTGCACTCTGTCCCTGGGGCCCTGGTGCTGACTTCCTTCCCTCATGGTTTGGGCCTGGTGGGTCCTTGTGGGCTGGAGACTGACGTTTTTGCATCTTGATGACATCCGCTTTCCTTCTCATTGATTCTCTTCTCTCTTGAACTCCTATTAGACTGATGGCCTCATCAGTTGAGCGTCTGAGCCTCTTAATCCTTTCTGTCCCATTTTCTCTTGTTTTCTAATACTGTTTTCTGGGAGATTTCCTTGACTTTGTATTCCAAATGTTCTATTGAGTTTTTAATAATATATATATTATTGATTTCCTTTTTCTTATCCTTATTTGACTTTTTCATATCATCTTATGACTGTTTCCAGAGGTATCCTCAGAGGAAATTAGGATTTTTGCATAAGTTTTCTATGTGCCATGCGGTATCTGTTTCCTTTGGGTTTCTTTCTTCCTTTTTTTTTTTTTTTTAAATTTAAAAAAATTTTTGGCTGCGTGGGGTCTTTGTTGCTGCACACAGTCTTTCTCTGTTTGCAGCGAGCGGGGGCTACTCTTCATTGCAGCGTGCAGGCTTCTCATTGCGGTGGCTTCTCTCGTTGCGGAGCACAGGCTCTAGGTGTGTGGGCTTCAGTAGTTATGGCACGTGGGCTCAGTAGTTGTGGCTTATGGGCTCTAGACCACAGGCTCAGTAGTTGTGGTGCACGGGCTTAGTTGCTCCACGGCATGTGGGATCTTCCTGGACCAGCAATCCAACCCGTGTCCCTTGCACTGGCAGGCAGATTCTTAACCACCAGGGAAGCCACCGGGGAAGTCCCGGCTTACTCGTTTTTTACAAGCCTGTTTGAGGTAACTGTTAAGATTAAATTGCTCCAACACAAGTCTAGCCAGAGGCTGCATTACCTATGGCTAATTTCCGTACTAATTCTCGGCCTTACGGCGGGAGGCTGACCTGGCGTGAGGTGAGCATCTGGCTCTGCTCACTCTGGGACCCAAGCTCACTGTTGATTTGTCCCCTGGTGCACCCATCTTGATGGCCTGGGTGCTGTTCCAGGTGGCCCACGGTGCTCTTAGCGACTGTGCCCTCGATGCTGTGGAGACACAGAAGGAGCTCCTGGGAGCCAGCGGGCTTATGCTGCTGCTTCCCCCCAAAGTGAAGAGCGAGGACGTGGCGGAGGAGGACGTGTACTGGCTGTCGGCGTTGCTGCAGATCAAGCAGCTCCTGCAGGCCAAGCCCTTCCAGCCTGCGCTTCCGCTGGTGGTTCTCGTGTCCAGCCCGGGAGGGGACGCCGTGGAGAAGGAAGTGGAAGCTGGTGTGTGAAGGCAGTTCCGTTTATGAGCTGGCATGTTAAATAAGTGGGTAGAGCCGGGGGTATGAGAAGGTGCTGGCAGTGTGGCGTCGGAGCCATGGGACAGCAGCTGCTGCAGTGACGGGGGCAGGGCTGGGCGGCTCAGAGCCGTGAGGTGCCTTTGCTGGCCTGCAGACCTCTACCAGGAGGCAGGTGACCCACGTCTGTTTGTCTTAAAGGTCTGATGCTGCAGGACTTGGTTTCAGCTAAGCTGATTTCAGATTATACCGTTATTGAGATCCCTGATTCCATTAGTGATTTACAAGGCACGACTAAGGTAAGGTTTTATCATTTTTAAAGGTCCGACAAGATATTTTCAGTTTTTTCCCTTTCACTCTATCTTGAATTTAGTGTATGTTACTGCTTGCATCTTTAATTTTATGTTTTGACAGGAAACTTTCTAAAAATACAAGCAGAAATCAAAATAAAAGATAAAATTTGCCCACAGTTCTGCTATTGGCAATAAATTAAATTGTTTGTGTAAATTTTTTTAGAGGTTTTGTTGTTATGGATTTAAAATATGACAGTTCATGTCTTGTATCTCACGATCAGATGTATAATTATTTTTGTAAGTGGTTGTCCTTGGAATATGAAGAAATAATGTTATCAGAAGTTTCCTTAAAAAAAGGAAGTCTCTGCTGACAATTACATTTAGGCAAAGAAGTGCCAGGAATTAAAATAAAAGTAACAACTACAGGAGGAAAGATAACTACAGGATGTGAAAGCATCCAGGCATGTAGTGAAGCTGTTAGTCCTTCTAAGAATGGGAAGACGTGGCTTCCTTTTCTGTGTGAGGTGAAGAGGATGTGTAGGGCTGGTTTCCCCTGGGCCTCCAGCCCTTCCGGGGCGGTCCTTCAGGCCATGCTCCTCCGGGGCGAGGGGCACGGGAGCCCTTCTCGGGGTCCCTGCTGTGTGCGTCTCCAGGGCCCTGGGAGACCAAACTCAACTGCAGTGGAAGCTTCTGCTCCCCTTCCTGGTGTGGTTGAGAGGCTGCTGCTCCGGTGGCACCTGCTGTGGCAGCTGTGGGAGGGGCGCCTTCAGGAATCTCTTCCTGAAAAGCAGCGTGAATTGTTGAACCAGATCTCTCCCCACTGTCTTTGCTTCTCAGGTTTCGCAGGCTGTGCAGTGGCTGGTCTCGCGCTGCCCCTGTGCCCTTGACCTTTGTTGCCAGACCCTCATTCAGTACGTGGAAGACGGGGTTAGCCGGGAGTTTAGCGGCCGGTTTTTCCACGACAGAAGAGAGCGGAGGCTAGGCGGCCTGGCCCCGCAGGAGCCAAGTGCCGTCATCGAACTGTTCAACAGCGTGCTGAGCTTCCTGGCCTCTGTAGTGTCCTCCGAGCAGCTCTGTGACCTGTCCTGGCCTGTCACTGAGTTTGCCGAGGCAGGGGGCAGCCGGCTGCTTCCTCACCTTCACTGGAACACCCCGGAGCACCTGGCCTGGCTGAGGCAGGCTGTCCTTGGCTTCCAGCTCCCACAGATGGACCTTCCGCCCCCGGGAGGTGCGTGCTCGTGCTGAGGGGTACTGGCTGGGAAGCAGTGTGCTGCGGCCGAGTTCCCCGCCTCCTTCTTGCTGTAGAGACTCCCTGGCCGGTGTTGGGCACCAGTGTGAGGTGGCCCTTCTCCACCGGGCACCCCGGCCCCACGCTGCACCCGTCCGCACTTGGCTTTGGATTCAGGAGTCAGGACGAGCTGGGGTTCTGTGGAGTGAGCCCTGTTGGCCCTTCACCACCATCTGAGCGGTCTGTGGGTATCTGTTCAGTCTCGGGAGGAAGGTGTCAGGAAGAGTGCTGCACCCAAGGCCTGGGACTCCTCAGTTAACAGCAGGTCCCATCCTGCCTGTGCCATGGCATTTGGGAGCAAAAGGCATGGGGACTGTGAAGTCCTGTCCCCACGCTGCTGGCTCTGCTGGGGCCACAGCACTCAGTGCTGCTTTAACACCAGTGTTCCTTCTTTGTCAAAGAAGCTCGTTCTGTGGCTCCAGCTGTGCCCGAGTGAGGCTTTTGGGCTGTTCTCACGCAGACCTTATGGGTCCCTGTGCTGTGAGGAGGCTGCCCCTTCCCTTGCTGATGCTGTTAGGAGGGAACAAGGCTGTTTGTGCTCACGTGGCGCAGCACATGGCCTTAGCAGGGCCATTCTCCTTTAGACCATTGGAACAGAGGCCTCAGGCTTCATTCTGGATTTTGAGGTGCACTCTCCAGTAGGTCTAACAGACATTTGCTACTGAAGGAACCCAATGGGGAATAAACTGCACTGCGCAAATCCTCTGCCGCGAGCTAGGTTGGGGCTCCCCCAGAGAAGCCCGTGCCTCTGGGACCAGACGTCCCTGAGTGCTTGGTCAGATACGGGTTCCTGCATGCACCTGCAGGCCTATGCAGTCAGAGCCTCTAGGATGGATCCTTTGTTGTGAAGTTTGACCTGGGTGGCTGCATCCCTTACCTGGGCATGGGGAGGGAGATGTTCTTTCCTTAACAGCTGTGGTCCTGTTGTATTCAGAGTTGAAGGCAGACTTCTCGGCTACAGAGTTGCCTTTTCCTAGGAAAATACAGAGTGAAGAACATGGCATGTAGATTTGCACCACAGTCTGTGACTCATGTGGCGCTTTCTCTCCAGCTCCCTGGCTCCCCGTGTGCTCCATGGTTGTCCAGTATGCCTCCCAGATCCCCAGCTCTCTCCAGACGCAGCCTGTCCTGCAGTCCCAGGTGGAGAGCCTGCTCCGCGGCACGCACCACAGGTGGAAGAGCGGGAGCCCCTCCCCAGGCCGGGGGGCACGGCCCTCAGTTGCTGAGATCCCGTGGGATGACATCATCGCCTTGTGCATCAACCACAGGCTGAGGGACTGGACACCCCCCAGGCTTCCCGTCACACCAGGTAGTTAGTGCTTGGTGCCGTGGGCCGGCTCCTCAGGAGACTTTCCTGGTCCAGTTTCAGCAAAGGAAGATGTTTACTTGATGGTTGTTTCCTTCCTGCGGGTCCCCGCCCTTCCTCTCCTTAGGGCTACCTCTCCAAGCCAGTGACCTCCAGGTGACTTATAAACATTGGGAAGAGCTGAGAAGGTTCCAGGAGAGCCTGCATTCATCTCCCTGAAATGGGCCCCCAAGGCTGGCTTTAGAGAGACTTCTCTGAGTAGTCACACTGGCCACGCAGGCCTGGACGTGAGCCTCTCTGGACCTTGAATGACCCATGGAAACTTGGAGCATATGTAGCTCAAGCATGGGAGTCACATAATTGTGTGACTTTAATCGGAAGGGCTAGTCCTTAAGTCAGTGAATTTAAGCAGACATCAAGTGGTCACCTGTTGCTCTTTTGATATTCTTTTCTCTTCTTCTTTTTGTATCGTTTTCTCAGAGGCACTGACTAAAGATGGTCAGATATGTGTGTATTTTTTTAAAAACCATTTGAAAAACTACGACGTTCCTTTGTCGTGGGAACAAGCCAGAATGCAGACGCAGAAGGAGCTACAGTTGAGTCAGAGCCGGTGAGATCTGTGTTCAGTGTGCGTTTCTGTCATTCCACAACCCACAACCAAGAGAGTGAACTGTATTCTCTAACAGAGTATACAGCAGAAATTCACATCCTATACATGAAATCCAGCCCATTGTGGGGAGATTCCGACAGATGCTGGAGGAACAGATCATTCCCGTGTAGTAGAAACTGTTGTAGAGCAGAGAGAAACAAGCATCGCATTTCATTTATTGGACAAACCTGACCCTGAAGTCGTAACATAACCAGGAGAGTGCAGACAAAAGAAAGCTGTTGTCTGATCTCACTTACAAACCTGGTTCAAAAATACTCAGTAAGATGTTAGCACATGCAGTTCTGCAGTACGTAAAAAACTCACAGGCTCGCTTTATACCATGCTCTACAATATAAACAGTAGTACACAACTATTTGTGTAATTTGCTGCCATAACAGAAAAATAAGCGGTCATTTCACTAGGTGTTGAAAAGTTTTCCTTAAAATTTATACCCATTCCTTCTCCCTCTCCAAGAAAACAGCTTATACCCATTCCTGATAAAATTTCCTACGAAACTTGGGTAGAGCAGTTCTTTAGCTTGATAGGGCTGTCTGCCATAAAACTACTAACAAACCCCATGCTTCTCAGTAAAACATCAGAAACACTGAAATGAGAACCAACCTTGAGCTGCCCTGACATCACTGCTGTCCACTGTTGTCCTGGAGACCCTGCCCAGTTTAGGGCATAAATATCAAGAGAGGAGGACCAATTATTTCCAGACAGTAAAATTGTCAGTTCAGGATCATCGACAGTCACACCCTTAGAACTGTTCAGCATTCAGCAAGGTGACCAGACAGATCAACCTACAATGTACAGAAATTCTCATTCACAGCAGCAACAAATCTAGAACATATGGACACAAACTGACCAGGAGAGGCGCCAAACCCCTGTGAAGGGGATTCTCAGAGCCCTGAAGGTGCAAAGAAAACCTTGAATAAATGAGGGGCAGGCTAGGCTTTGCTGACTGGAGGGTGCAATGCTGTAAAGATGTCAGTTCTCAAACTATAAAGTCAGGGCATTTCTAATCAAAAGCCCAAAAGGATGTTTCCGCCTGGTCTTGACAAGTTAATTCTAGAATTCATCAGGATGAGAAAATGTGTAGCAATTGCTGAGAAAATTTTGAATAAGAATAACAAGGAAGGTCTGCTCAGCCTGATCTCAAAACATATAATAAAGTTACAGTAGACAAATGGGTCAGAATAGAAAGTGCAAGAACAGAACCATATGTGATAAAAGTACCACGCCAAATGTGGGAAATTAGTGCAGAGAGGACAGACTTTTTGGCCTCTGTTTAGAAAAAGCATTAGACTCTCATCTCCCGCTGCTGTAAACATTACTTCCAGGGGAATTCCCTGGCGGTCCAGTGGTTAGGACTCAGCGCTTTCACTGCCCAGGGCCTGGGTTCGATCCCTAGTCGGGGAACTAGAATCCCGCAGGCCTCGCATCACAACAAAAAAAAAAAAAAAAAAAAAAAAAAATCCAGATGGATTTAGGAGCTACATGAAAAATAAGAACCTTGCCAGTATTAGGGAAAAACAGAGACTGCTGATGACCCTGGAATGGGAAGCAAAACTCAAGAGTAGAGAAGCTTCGGGAGCCTTGCTGCCCAGGAGAGGGGAAGCTGCTGCAAGGCAGAGGCTGCCCTTCCTCTGCGCCTGTGCCTGACCCCAAAGCACCCCACTCTACCTGATGCCAGAGGAGCCCTTTTCTCCCTCTCTTTCCTGACCGTAAGCATTTCAAAACGTTACTTACAGTTTGGGGATAAGATCTTTTCATCCTTCTGCAAACAAGCTTCGCACTCCGTTACTTCACGGGCACCGCAAAGGGAAGAGAGGTGCGGAGCGCGGCCGAGAGGGGCGGATTCCCAGCACCGACGACCTGATGCACAGAGCCTCTGCCCAGGAGCTCCTGGCCCAGTGTCTGTCCAGCAGCCTGCTGCTGGAGAAAGAGGAGAGCAAGAGGTGAAGCCCGTTTCCGGGGTTCGTTTTGTCCTTTAGGCCGCTTCATGCCGGGTTAGCAAGGATCCCAGGGACGAGACTGTTTAAAAAAGAAGGCAGGTCAGACGTGTGAAGGATAAGCTCTTTGAGGACAGAGGCAGTGCCCTCGATAGTGTGCCTTCGACTTTTATTATTTGAAATCGGTTTTGTTGATTGTTTATCACTGAAAGTCCCGAGTCTCCTAGTGGGGAGTGAGTGTAGCTGGCTAACTAAGCCTCTGTGGCACGTGGCTGGCACGCTCTGCCCGTCTGGCCAGCCTGGGCATTGGGGCATTCCCACACTGCGGCTATGTAGGAGCTGGATGGAGCAGGGCTTCCCTCTGCCTCTCCCACCACCCGTGTTCATGGTTTTACTGAGGAAGAAGAGACGGCAAGAAGGGAGTTTCCACTGTCATCCTCATGCCTCCCCCTGCCCTGTCCTCTCCAGCAGCCTCTGTGTCCAGCCAGTAGGCAAGGTCAGCCCCTCCCCTTGGCCCACCTTATGCTCACTTCTGGCCTCTGCTCACATCTACTCAGTGAGGACCTCCTTACCCATCTCACCAGTCCTCCCTGTCTCCATGTCTCTGCCTTGTCTTTCTCGTCTTCAGACGTCTCCTTTGTCTGTCTCACCTCACTAGAGTGTCAGCTGCCTCCAGCTGGGCCTTGTCTGTTCTGTCTCAGTGCTGTGTTGCTGGTACCCAGAATGATGCCTAGCATTTGGTGGAGGCTTGATAAATATGTGTTGGGAGAGTGAATGAATGTGTCATGATTTCTAAAAGTAGATTTTCCTAGGTCTGTATCATTTAAGCAGTTTGGACCAGATTATGTTTCTTTAAAAAACAAGTATATGGAGTGGACAGCTCTGGAGTATGTTAGGTGTCAGTGCGATGTTATTTTGGGTTAATTTTAAACTAAAGCAGCAATCCATACATTTTGGATAATCCAAAGAGATCCAAATTAATTATAGACACATAATAGCAAAATAAGCCAGAGAAGATAAACCAAGTGAGAGAAGTACAAGTAATGTTAAAAACCAGTTGTTTTGGATAAATGCCACCTTTTTCATTAAATATAAATCGGTTTTATAAGTTAAAGAGAAGATACTAAATTTTTTTAAACAGTGCTTTTCTGCTTCTTAGTTGATGTCATAACTTAGTTCCACCCTTAGTAAAAAGCAGAGCTTTAAAAAATTTAAAGCATATATAGGAGAAAAGTGAGTGACAGTTAAATTTTTGCTTCCTAATGCTCAAATGTTTCAGGTTTGAAGATCAACTTCAGCAGTGGTGGTCAGAGGACTCGGGAGCATGTACAGATTCAACTTCCCTTCCACTCTACCTTCCTCAGACTCTGGTGTCTCTGCCTCAGACTATCGAACCTGTGATGAAAACATCTACAACTACTAGCCTTCAGGTGAGAAGAGAGTACATTTGGCATTTATATTAGACTTAACAACTGAGAGAATGACTGGGAAAAAAGTAATGTCTCGAGTCATCGTATGATGTCATGATGACCAATAAATTATTAGCTTAAATTAGATCTTTTCTTAAACTTAATCTGTCAGTATTATAGTGGCCCAACTAATTCCGAGTTTCTGCTTATGAAATGAATGAAGAATGGAATTGACACATGCTTAAGAACTGAACAAAACCCATAACCATGTTATGCTGACATGCAGTAAAGTTTGGAGGAGAATAACAAAGGTGACAACAGTGGTTCGGTTTATGGAGCACATACTGTCCAAGCTTTGGCATCACCCAGACCTCCCTTCTGGTATTAATTTTCCGTGAGGAAAATTAATGAATGAGGAGGGTATGCTCACAGAAGTCAAGGGCCTCCCCCAAGAGTGTTCAGCTGGTCAGTGGCAAAGCTGCTTTTTAAAGCCAGACCCAGCTGGCTCCGAAGCTCAAGGTCTTTCTACTTCACCATTCTTCCTTCAGTGATAAAAGAAACAAAAGCAGAGTTTATATGCATAATGCTGGACAGGCAAAATGTATGCTCCTGGATTGGCATTTAGGAAGCCCTTCAATTGCAGAGAAAAACAAATTAAGATGACATACTATTTCCAATTATTAGTTTGGCAGATACCTTAAAAATATTTGTACGCTTTGACTTAACAATTCTGCCCTAAAGAAATTACTGATGACAAAAGTTAATGTATTTTTGTTCACTGTAGCATTAATTATAGTACATGAAAGTGGAAACTAAACATCCAAAGATGAGAGTCTGGTTCAGCAATTACAATACATATGATGGCATAGTTCGTAGCTCTTGACAACGATGTCTTATAAAAACGACTACAAGTTGTTCATGGTAGAATCAGAAGTGGAGGGACTTCCCCGGTAGTCCAGTGGTTAAGACTGTGCGCTTCCAATGCAGGGGGTTTGGGTTTGATCCCTGGTAGGGGAACTGAGATCCCACATGCCATGCGGCACGGCCAGAAAAGGAAAATTTAAAATATAAATAAAGAATCAGAAGAGGAAACATTCCGTGGCCGATGATGGCAGCTGTATGTGTATGTGCTGGAAGGGGCTGGAAGGATGTGTGATAGATGCCAAGAGAGGGGTTTGTTGAGCCTAGCAGGCCCCAGAAGAGGTTTCTAACGTGAGTCAGATCCAGTGCCTTTAAAGAAAATATATCTTGGCTTGTGGGTATCCCAAAGCTATTTTTGGTTTCTTTTTTTGTTCAAATAGAATGACAGGACGGGGGAGCAACTGCAGATGTCAGAGGCAACAGGCACGTCTGTGACCGAACGGCTGAAGCGCCTAGAAAGGCTGATCCGGAGTTCAAGGGAAGAGGACGTTGCCTCTGAGCTCCATCTCTCTGCACTGCTGGACATGGTGGACATTTGAGCTGCTGGACCTGAGAGAGGGTCTAGAAGATGTTCTTTTAACTCAAAATAATGTTATTCTCAGATGCTTGGTGCATGTTGGAATGTGATTATTAATCATGCAAATAAACCACTGGAATATCTAATGAGGTCTTCCTCAGTTTTCAGGATGAAAGGTTGTTTTCTCCTGTGTAATGTCTTTGATACTCTTACCTGTTTTCATGATCTCTTCTGACTGTTGTGCACCAACACATGCTCTTACATTTCAGTGTGTAACGGTGATTCATTGTCTTAGCAACAGTTGCAGTCCCTGATGTGCCAAATCAGTAGTGCAGGGATGAATAAGGTGCAGGGACCCTGCCCACCCGGCCTGCCCAGCTCACACCTCAGAGAGCCAACAGGTGTACTGAGCCAGCTGTATATGTACATAGCTCTCTGAGGCATGGGGCACGTGCCTGCACTGGAAGCAGGGGGAGACAAGGGGATTGGGCAGAGGACAGAGCAGAATTCTTGGAGAGGAGTGCAGTGGTATACCCAAGAGGATGTGAGGAAAACCTGGAGGTGCCAGTTTGGTAGTACTGCCAAGTGAGGGGATAGGCCAGACCGCCGAGACCCTTGCTGCTTTACTGTGAGTACTATGGGAATCAGCTATTGGAGGATATTAGGCAGAGAAGTGATTTGGTCACATTTTGTTTCAAAAACTGCATATGGGGAACAACAGTAAGACAAGCAATGGATCTCGAAAGGAGGATGCTGCAGCTGTCCAGGTGAAAGAAGAAGGGTATAATCCTGAGTCTGCTAGCAGTTGGCGTGGAGAGAAGGGATACATTTGAGCCATATACAGAAAGAGGTATTAACAGACTTGATGCTGAGTATGACCGTCAGTCTTAAATTGGCACTCAGCATCTCCCTACTATATCCCACATCCCCTAGACTCTCTGAGGGAACTATTTCATATCTTCTTATTCTCTTCAAATCTACAACATTCCTAGATGATGACCTGCTTCTTATTTCATTGAGAAAAAAGCACTAGGAACAGAACTTGCTCATCCTACCACCACCAAATCTACCAGCCAAACCCTGCATCCGCCAGAACGAACACTCATCAACTCTTAGGGATTTCTTCAGTGATTAACTTCATGTTTATCAGTAAAGACTTAAGTAATGCTATTTCTTAATCTCGATTTTAGACATCTGTTGATTTCCTACAATAGAAAATGAGTCAGCTCTCATACTGTCCTCTCTGCAACGTGTATCACCCACACATGCATACTACATTTCCTCTCCCACTAGTCTCCCAAAACGATCTAAGATGTTAGCTGAAATCTGCATTCAGAGTTCAGTATGACTATAATACCGTTTGCTGTCGAGCCCTGTATTGGTTTATGGTTACACTTCCTTTAGGGACAACTTTCAGTTGTACCTGGAGTCAACTGTCTTGCTTTTTCATTTGCTTGGTTTTCTGTGTTCCTAGCACTACTTCACCCAAACCTCTCCTCGTTAAGTGTGAAGCTCCTCCCAACACTCAGGTGCCTCAGGTACTATGCTAGCTCCATTTTCTTCTGGAAATGAACTGCTGGGAAATCCCCCGTCTGTGCCACCTTGGACGTCTCCTGGATTCTGAGTCGTATACCTTCCTCTTCTGTGGTCTGCTTTCTCATTTTGATGGAGCTCATCTTTTAGAGCCTTCCGAGCTTGCATATCTAAAA
Source organism: Monodon monoceros (assembly GCF_005190385.1). Lineage (NCBI taxonomy): Eukaryota > Metazoa > Chordata > Mammalia > Artiodactyla > Monodontidae > Monodon > Monodon monoceros. Next base: position 372,001 of record NW_021703767.1, read on the forward strand.
GATCTTCATTTCTACCCTTATGTTAGATTCATCATTTGAATGGAAGTAGAATTTTACATCGGAAATTATTCCTCTGCGTTTTTGCTTGTTTTTTGTCTCAAATTTCTCAACAACATGCTTGACGTATTGGTTTGCCTCCCCTATTCCCTGCCGAATTTATTGTGCTCGGCATGTTGTAGTGCTTTTTTCCAGTAGTTTTTGCTATGTAACAAACTACCCCAACCATAGCTTAAATTTGGGAAGGACAGGCTGGGCAGCTTTCTCTTGGGATCTCTCATGCAGTTGCAGTCAGGTATTGAATGCAGGTATTGGGACTGTGGTTATCTGAAGTCTTGACTGTGGCTGGATGTCTGAGACAGCTCACTTACATAGCGGGCAGGTGATGTTGCACTGTTGGCTAGGGGCTCAGCTGGGGCTTTCGACCTGAGTAGCTATATGTGACCTCATCATGTGGCCTGGCTTCCTCACAGCAAGGTGGCCTCAGATAGGACTTCTCACATGGCATCTCAGGGCTCCAAGTGCAAGTGCCCCAGTGAGCGAAATGCAAGCCCAGCTTTGGAATCTGTGCAGGATCACTTCCACTTCATTGTATTGGTTACAAGCATCTGGTTATAGATTCAAGGGACGGGGCATAGGTCCTATTTCTCAGTGGGGGTGAGTGGTAAGACCACATTGTAAAAGAGCATGTGAGATGGGAGATTTTGCAGGCATCTTTAGAAAATATTCTCCCATGCTTTTTCAATCCAGAAAACTTTCCCCAATTCTGGGAATTTTTGGAAATTATTTAATACAATTTTTTCCTCCACGGTTTCCCTTTGGAACTCCTAATACTCAGATGTTTGACCACCTGTATTGATGCTCCAATTTTCTTTTCAATTTTTGTATATCTTTATCTTTTTATTCTACTATTCTAAAATTTCTCTATCTCCCTGTTCTAGTGATTTTAAAACTGCTACCATATTGTGAATCACTATATTGTACACCTGTAACATATAAAATTGCACATCAACTATACTTCAATAAAAAAAGTTTAAAAAATTTTAAACTGCTGCCATATTTTTAATTTCTGAGAGTCTTTTTCTTAACGTTTCTTATTAGAGACGACTCCTATTAATTCATTCATTTATTCAGTATATACTTTTGGAATGTTTACCATATGCCAGGCATTATTCCAGGTGCTGGGGATATAGCAACAAATGAAACAAATTTCAGCCCTCACAGAGCTTGTATTTTAGTGGGGGAGATAGACAATAAACAAGATAATGATGCAAAACATTTGGTATGCTAACTGGTGATAAGCACAGAAAAAAATAAGTCAGGGAGGGAAAGAGTATGTCAGGATGTTGCACTCATGAAACAAGAACCATCTATCTCTGTGAGGACATGTTTTCATCAAAGTCCTCTTCTACGACTTTCAATCATCTCCATTTCTCAAAATTTCCTTTTTCGGGACTTCCCTTGTGGTGCACTAGTTAAGAATCCGCCTGCCAATGCAGGGGACACGGGTTCGGTCCCTGGTCTGGGAAGATCCCACATGCCTCGGAGCAACTAAGCCCATGTGCCACAACTACGGAGTCCACGTGCCGCAATTACTGAAGCCCACGCGCCTAGAGCCTGTGCTCTGCAACAAGAGAAGCCACCGCAATGAGAAGCCCCCGCACCACAACGAAGAGTAGCCCCCACTCACCCCAACTAGAGAAAGCCCGCGCGCAGCAACGAAGACCCAACACAGCCAAAAAAAAAAAAAAAAATTTCCTTTTTCGTTGCCTTTCGTGGTAGAGGTTTTCCTCAAATGTTTGGCTCATGTTGATGACTGGGCTCTGAGGAGCTTGCTGGAAGCTCTGTGCCAACAGATACAGCCTGCCAGCTGATAGGCTTCTCTGTTTTTCCACTAGGTCCCAGGGGCCAATGTTTGGAGGTCTTTGGGGGGAGGGGCATTTGCTCCAGAGAAATCCTCCTATTGCCCGGAGCTATACGGCTGAGTGGGAGAAGTGGAACTGCCACAACAGTGGAGACTTTCACTCAACACCCTGCTTTCAGTGGCCCTCAGCTATGTCTTGTGCCTGAGTTCACACCTGCTCTGACTCCACTGCTGCAGGCTTCCGTCCAGGTAGGGGAAGGGGTCTATTGTCAGACTGCTTCTTGTTCAAACTTTACACCAGTTCTAACTTCCGCACCTTCCTGGGGCTCACGGGCAAGAATGGTCTTTTTCCCCAGTGGCTTCACCCCGACAGTGGGTTGCAGCTTCCTCTGGCTTGCTAAGGCAGTGAGTATTCCTCCTTGCATTCCTGGCCTCTCCAATTTTGTTGACCTCCCTCGTTTACTGGTGCTTCCTCTCCCATTCTTTCACTACTATGCATTTTTGTCTCTTTTATTACTTTATGAAAGTAGGGTTTAGGTGGGAAACGGAAGTCAATACCTGTGCTCAGTCTGACATGTTTAATTGGAAATCCCGCCCCCCGCCCCGCCTTTTTAGCTACTGCTGGGCTTTTCTTCTCACATCTCCTGAGATTGCTCTTGTCAGTCACCAGTAAATTGTCTTGCCACACCTAGTCGCCAGTTCTCAGACCTCATTTTACAATCCCTTTAAAATCTCCGCACAGATCACCATGTCTTCACCTGGCTTCCCTGACTCCACATTCCTCTAGTTTTTCTCCTCTCTCTGGCCACTCCTCCTCCTCTAGGTTGGAAATGGTTGGTGCCCTAGGACTGATCCTGGAAATTCTTCTCTTTGGAACACTCACGCCCTAGCTGATTTCATCCAACCTTATGTTTTCAAACATCACCTGAAAACAGGCGACTCCCAAGTTTCTCTCTCTAGTTCTGTCTTCTCTCCCGAATACCAGCCTGTCTACTCAGCCTATCCACTTGAATGTCTAATGGGCATCTCTGTCTTAACATGTTCCTAATCTAAGTTGAAAGTTTTCCCCAAACCTTCTTCTCTACTTTAGAAATGACACTATCATATGCCCAGTTGTCCATGCCAAAAACCTCAGAGTCTTCCGTGTCCTGTTTATTGGACAAGCAGGAATTGGTAGGGTGCAAGTGGAGAGAAGCATTATTTTTTCTCATGACTCTCCCTAGAAACTCTTATCTGTGATTCTCAGATAGATTTTATAGGTTTTTCCTATCTTAGAAATTTTTTTTTATAAATTTCTTTCTTTATTTTTGGCTGTGTTGGGTCTTCGTTGCTGCACATGGGCTTTCTCTAGTTGCATTGAGCGGGGGCTACTCTTCGTTGCGGTGCTCGGGCTTCTCATTGTCGTGGCTTCTCTTGTCGTGGAGCACGGGCTCTAGGCGACAGGCTTCAGTAGCTGTGGCACGTGAGCTCAGTAGTTGCGGCTCGCGGGCTCTAGAGCACAGGCTCAGAAGTCGTGGCGCACGGGCTTAGTTGCTCCGCGGCACGTGGGATCTTCCCGGGCCAGGGCTTGCACCCGTGTCCCTTGCATTGGCAGGTGGATTCTTAACCACTGCGCTACCAGGGAAGCCCCCCTATCTTAGAAATTTTAAAAAGAGGATTATTGTTTTGCTCATAAAAAGTCCAGTCCAGTAAAATATCAAAACTCAAATTCTGCTCCAAGCGAAACCTATTTCCTCCCTTAGCTTGACCAGAGTCAGAGTTTGAGATGTCCATGTAGGCTGGAGCCCTTATTCCCATGCTTTGTGTTTCCACATTGGAGGGACGACCCTGGAGAGAAACTTCCAGCCTTTTTCCCTCTCCCAGGGAAGTGTGAATTGGTGAATTTAGGAGAACAGACAGGGTTGACGGTGCTCAGGCTCCTCTGGGTATACTTTCTGGGGTCAGTAGGCTGACAGGCATCCATCTGCTTGTTGGCACCTGGCTGCATGGTGCTTGGTGGGACAGCTCTGTGGAAGCTGCAGTTGTCCCCCTGGGCCAGAGGCTGGGAGGTCTACGTGTCTGATTTAGAGGTGGAAGTAGCTAGCCGTCTTGATCGTCAATCTAAGCCATGTCTTCCAAACTAGTTTCTTCTCTGTAGCAAGGCTGGTATTTTGATATCCAAACCTCTTATTGCTGCGTCTTCTTCATTGGTTTCTGAACTGGGATAGGGAGAGGCAAGTGTCCTTTACTGACCATCTAACAGCCTGATATTCCACTAGGGGAAGGTGCATGTGTGCTTTCATTTGCAAATCCCCCCTTGCCCCCTGGCTTGCTGGGGTTCATGGCACGGGGATAGGACTCAAGTGATGGGCCCAGAAACACTCACCTAACTGGGGAAGCTGTGACCTGATGTCAGGGCTTCTGTGGGGAAGACGAAGAAATGGTGGGGCTGTCCGTGAGTTCCTGCAGAGCCGCCTTTGGGACCTCAGTGTCCGCACAGTTTCCTCCAACTCCGCGGAGCCCCCGGCTCCTGCTGCACACCCTGCGGCCACTTTATCCTCACCCAACCTACCCCCAGTCCTTTCAGCACATTCTCCATCTTCCTCTCGCTTCCCTTTACAGTCCAGGCCTTCCACATTTACTTCGCCGGGACCGCAAAACTGCAGGGCTCTCTCTGAGTGGCACAAGCTCTCCCAGTGTGGCTCCCTCCCAGGGCCAGTAGGTGCTTGGCACCGCTACCTCGAAAGCCCCACGGCAAAGCCTTCAGCCTGCCTGAAGATGCACTGCCCGTCACCTGTCAGCCCCTCTCCTGCCCTCTCCCCTCCTGCCGGCTCTCCTCTCCTGCCGTCTCCCCTCTCCCGTCAGCCCCTCTCCTGCCGTCTCCTCTCTGGTGTCATCTCCCCTCCTGTCAGTTGCCCTCCCATCAGCTCTCTCCTGTCAGTTCCTCTCAGGTGCCCGCCAGCGCCCCTTCTCCCCCCGGAAGCCTTTCCCCCGCGCGTCGCGCCCTCCGCGGGACCTCGCGGCCATGTCTCCCCTCACTCACTCACCTACAGCCTCCGGCCTCTCGCTCTTCCTCAAGGGCCCTAGCCGCTCCCCAGACCTCCTGCCTTCCGGCCTCGGGTGGGACCCTCCCCAAGGGTCATTCAGTCTCAGGCGCCCCCTGGTGGCCTCGTCCTGGCGCTTCGCCCCACAAGTCGCTCCGAGGCTGACAGACTCCGGCGTCAGGCGTGACTGGCAATCGCGTCCCTCCCGGCCTCGCCCACTCACCAAGCCCCGCCTAACCACCCAGTCCCTCCCACTCAGCGCCCCGCCCCCACGATCCCGCTTCGTTCAATGTTCTCCGGCCCCGCCCCCACCGCTCAGACCCTTCGCGCTCCACCACTGAGCTAGCCGGCCACGCCCCGGACCCACCCTCACCGCTCTCTGATTGGCTGCGCGGGCATCTTCCCATCGCGTTCTCCGGTCACCAGGTTGTGGCTGGTCGGGTTGCGGGGCGCAGGCTGAGGGGAACCGGGAGCGCGCGGCGGTCATGACGGAGGGCACGTGAGTCCCCGCGCCCCTCGAGAAGGGAGGGCGCGGTCGGGGGCGCAGCGGAGGGGTCTCACTGGGTCGGGGGCTTCCAGCGAGGCTGCTGCGCCGTCCGGCCCCGCCCGCGGTCAGTGGAGACCTGCGGCACCGGCCCTGGGGGCCGTGAGGGGCGGTGAGGGGCACGCTCTCCTTCGGCGGTGTCGCCCGGGGACCTTCTGGGGCCGGGCCGAGGAGAGTCGGGTGGGGCTGGGGGTCGGGGTGGGGACCCGGACGTGGGCGGCGGTCCCTGTGGCCTGTGTCTCCTCTCCCGGAGAAATCATGGCGCGGTGTTCAGGTGCAGAAGCGCGCCAAGAGGGTTTTTATTTTGCAAGGTAAGGGAAACAGTGGTCTGCTCTCGCAGGTCGTTGGGGTGAAACGGGAAGTTCGTTGCGCCTCTGGCCTCTGACCTGGCGAGCAGGTCACTTGAGCACGATCGCTTCCAGGTGTCTGCGCCGAAGAGGGGGACCCTATAAGACAGAGCCCGCCACCGACCTCAGCCGCTGGCGTCTCAGCAATGAGAGGGGGAGGCAGACGTGGACATACTTCCGAGGAGAAGAAGACCCTGGCCGAGGGCAGTCTGGCCTGGAAGCTCACTTACTGGGCTTGGACACCGTAAGTGTTGATTCTGCTCGCCACGTGCAGTGTCTGGGACGCCACCAGACACCCACCTGCCTCCCTTCTTAGCAGTGGGCACCAGGAGCCGGCAGGAGCCTTAAGCAGCTAGATGTGAAGGGCATGTTTTTCTCTGGTGAAACAGAAGGGATGTGTACTGTGCACCTGTGTCTCGTGTCGCCAGAGCTGTTTCCTACCGGAGTTAATCGAGGTAAAGATAGAGCATGAAGTGAATGGGACCCTTTGCTTCAATCCCTTTATCACTAAGCTGTGTGTAAGAAACTGCTCTAACTTCGTTTTTGTTCAGAAAAAGAAGTTTCTGATCTAGTGAATTTCATAAGAGAAATTCAGTTATTCAGAGAGTATGACCTAGAAATGGGGTCACCCTGTCACTGTGCCATCCCATGGCCCCTGCCCGAGGGAGGCCTGAGTTCCAGGTCTGGGTGGGCATCAGTGCCCCGCCCCACACACTTGGGCACCTGCTTTATTCAAGATGTCTTGGAGAAGTTGTGAAGAAATTTGCAAATGTGTGACTGGAACGCAGAACCATGAGAATGTGGAACCATTCATTTGCTAAGATTGGCAATACCGTCATCAGAGTTTTAGGCCTTTTCTTGAAACAGCTGAAACTTTCAAAGCAATTCAGGTTTGTTACTTTGACTTGGTCTCTAAGTGCCAAGGCCTCCTCTGGCCTAGCCGCAGACCACTTAGCTCTTCACTCCTTTTTCTTCTTTGCAGAGGAGTTACTTTAAGGACTTGCCGAAAGCCCACACAGCCTGTGAGGGGGCTCTCAATGGGATGACGTTCTACGCTGCACTGCAGGCTGAGGACGGCCACTGGGCGGGTGATTACGGTGGCCCGCTCTTCCTCCTGCCGGGTAGGAAGGTGCTGTTGTGGCCTGTGGGCGAGGCCACCCTGGGGCATCCTTGGCGTCTTGGCTTGATCTGGTTCAGGCCTTTGGTGAACGTCTGAGGTGTGAATGCGTGAACAGGTGAAAAACTGGGAGCTCACATAGAAAAGAACTGGGGAGGTTGCCCTGTGCCTGAGTTGTCCTGCTGTCGTTGCCAGGGGATGGGAGCGAAGGCCCAGCTAGCTAGCGTTCTGAAAAAGGAAGCAGGGGGTGCTTTGGGGGCCAGGGGAGGCTCTTGAGTCCCAGTGCAGAGCAGGGGCATCAGTGGAGGGCCCAGCCTATGCCAAGTGCAGAGGTGGGCAGGAATCTTTTAAGTCCTGTGTAGGCAGCTTGTGTGTGTGAACTCACCTGAAGTGCTGGCCGGGAGAGCTCAGATGGGACCTGTAGGTGCAGGTTGGTGAGTTGTAGGAGGACTGCAGTTGGAGCCCTTGGGTACTGAACTGGTTTGGCTAGACAAGTCTGTTTTGCATCCTGGGAATGTTTCTCTAAAGAAATGCTCAGCTTTGTAATCCGGAAAATTCCCTGCATTTATGCAGAAGGACCTTTTCCTTTAGTGGCAGTAGCACTGGGAGTCCATCAAGCTCCCATGTCTGCTTTGACTCCAAGCCCTGCTGCCTCCTGGACTGTACAGCTTTGTATCTTCCTGACTAGGGACCCAGGGGCCTGATCCTTGGGGGCAAGTCTTTGGGCTTTCTTCCCTTGGTCTGACCTGGAGCCTGTTGAGACTTTTCCCAAGGATCTTCATGGGGAAGCAGTGACTGCACTGGCTTGCTCTGACCCTGGGCAAGGTGACAGGACTTCACCATGCCTTGGCTGACTCATCTGTGATGTGGGGATGATGGGAATTGGGTTTGGTCCCATGTGCCTGGCACCAGGTGCTCAGTGGGTGATTGGTCATGGGGACACTGCATTGGTTTGTGCTTGCTGCTGTAGCTCTGGGCTCAGCCTGCTGCCCCACCTGCCCTCTGCAGGCTGTAGGTTGGGGCTTTCCTCTCTCCCTCTGGACTCTGGACAGACCATCTTTCTCAGGTGGACACTGGCCTGTTTGGGGGTGCCGTCTCAGGGTTCTTCCATGGCTGGCTGAAGTTTGACCTGTCTTTTTCTGCTTGAATTTGGCAAATGCTCATGGAGGTCATGACTCTGTGTGGCCCGTGTGGCATTGAGCATCACTGTGGTGACCACTGACTCTGGGGTTGGACCTCCTGGGCTCCAGCCCCAGCCCCACCACTTAGGGGCTATGCCTCAGTTTCTTCGCCTGTAAAATGGGGAAGACCTGCTCTGCTTCCTGCTTGTGTGTTTCCCTGTCTTGACAGCATCATACCTGTTATGAAAGGAGATGGGCTTATTTCTGTGAACCTCTGTGCTGTCTCCATATCTATCTGCCTTTCCAGAGTGTGCCTGTGTGGGTGTGTCTACTGGGGCTTCTCATGCCTCTGGCCGTAGTTGGGCATCCATTCCATGACACGTTGTTGCTGGGGCCTGCCTGAGACCCCGCGTGCTCGGTGCCGTGGGCACGTGGCTGATGGAGCCTAGGCCGGGGGTAGGGTGGAGGGGCGGGGGGTTAGCCTGTGAACACCATGCTCAGGAGGGCTAGGCTGGGAACAGAAGGTTCTTTGTGGGTAACATTTATTGTTGTCCATCTTGCAAAGTGATGTGTGCTATTAAAATTAATAAAACAGGAAAATGTAAATGTAAGCGAGTAAAGTACCCCATCCAGGGATGACCTGTTTAGTGTTTCTTTCCCGTAGGCATGTCAGTAGTGTGGGACCTTGGGAGTGGCTGGGTGGGCTCTGCACCCCCCATGTGATATGTGTCACGTGTGCTGTTGCTGCTGCGCCTGGGGCCCCAGTTCTAAAGTCCCTGATGGGGCCGGGAATAATAGCCTTCCCAGGCTTGTTTGCACAGGAAGGAGACCCTAGCGGACAGCTGCCTGTTACCTGGGGTTCTCAGGAGGAATGGGGCCTGGGCTTAGCAGTGCTGAGTGCCTGCTGAGGAGTATCTTTTCTGCCGCACAGGCCTCCTGATCACGTGCTACGTGGCGCACATTCCTCTGCCGGCTGGATGCAGAGAAGAGATTACGCGGTACCTGCGGTCTGTGCAGCTTCCTGATGGCGGCTGGGGCCTGTGAGTCTGCCCGACCCTGCGTCGCTGCGTGTGTACGCATGCACGTGCACCCCTGTTCTTATGTGGGAGATGCACCTGTCAAGGGTGGGGTGACTGTGGCTCTGGCCGTGGGTGGGCAGGGAGAGCCTGTCAGAAGGGAAATGGGCTGGAGGCTACATGCAGGCTGGGTCCGGGTTTCCCTGGGGCTCTCAGAATGGGCCTGTTCACTTTCCGGGCCTCGGTTTTGCCGCTCGTGTTGTAATGAGTTTCATGACTGATTGAGAGACTCCTGAGACCCATATAGCACAGTGAAGACCATTTGCTGTCATCACTAAGGCAGAAGAAAATTGTCCTTGACCCTGGGATGGCAGCAGGGAGAGGCAGGCTGGGCAGTTCTCCCCATGTTTCAGCCTGCCTTTCTGTGGTGTCGCTCGCTCTGGGAGCAGGGCCCTGTCCCAAGGTGGTCAACTGCCTGCCCACCTGGCTGTGGGGCCCTGGTGCTTCTTGTCCTGCAACCAGGACGTTGGCCCCTCCTGGGCTGGCGAACTCCACACCACCAGCCTTACAGAATCCTAGGAGGACAGCTCAGCTCTGCTTGCCTCCTGGATGGGGTCGTGGGCATCTCGAGCTTCAGATCCCAGCTCTTTGCCGTCTGGGTCCTGGGACAGACTTGAGGTCTCACCAGTGCCTTCGCCTGCCCTGGCATGCTGCCTCTGGAGCTTGCTCTGTGGGCCGTAGTGATGCAGGGTCTGCTGATGGGCCACTGCCTGGGGTCATGTTGATTCAGGCATGGGAAGTAAACGGACAGGGCCGGGCAGGTCCTGGAGGGAAGTTTTGCTGTGCTCTGCAGCATGCGGGATCTTAGTTCCCTCACTAGGGATCGAACTTGCGCCCCCTGCATTGGGAGAACGGAGTCTTAACCGCTGGACCACCAGGAAAGTCTTGAGGGCGGTTTTGGAACTGCTCAGGTGTCATGGAGGTGCAGGAGCTCCTCCTGGAGAGTGGCTCTTCTGGATGCTTCTCGTGTTGTTACGTCATTCTTGATTTGCTGAGGAAATTTAACGGAAGCGCTGCTTAATTTCTTACAAGTAATGGAAGACGTCATTTTCTCACCTGTCTCCTGCTTCTGTAGGCACATTGAGGATAAGTCCACGGTGTTTGGGACTGCGCTCAACTATGTGTCTTTGAGAATTCTGGGTGTGGGGCCTGACGATCCTGACCTGGTGCGAGCCCGGAATATTCTTCACAAGAAAGGTACACCCTGCATAGCACGTGCTACGTAATAAAGAGTTCACGTTACCTCAGCATAATGAGCGCTCGAAAATGGGAAATAGAAAGGTGCACCTGCACTTCACATACAGCAAAACACATGAGCCAGGAAGGTGTCAAAGCAGAACAGGAGGAAACTGTCTAACCTTGCCAGTAAATTTTTAAAACACAAATAAAGGTCGCCATATAATTCTGTTTGTTTCGCAAATGGGCAAAAGGACTCACGAACAACACGCTTCTGCGTTGCTTGTGGGAGTTCTCCTTCCCGGGGGCAGCCTGGCCGCACGAGAGTGGTGGGAGCTGGTGGGGCTCTGCCTGCACCCTCCGCCCTCGCTCTCCTGTGTGTCCTATAGGGCTCCTGGGGTGACTCCCTCCCCTCGGCCTGGGGATGCCCTTCTTCTCCTGCTGCCCCAAGAACGTTCACTGCTCCTCTGCAGAGCCCGGAGCGTCTCACCCGCCTGCCCTCCTCTCACGGACATTCCTCAGTCTGCTCACCCCCCCTGCTCTGTGCTCGCACACAGGGGCTTCCCATCAGCACCTCGAAGCCCCTTCCTGCTTCAGGGCTCCGCATGTGCCGCTTCGTCTGCCTGGGATGTCCCACCTTCCAGCCAGCCCCGCTGCCTCGGGGGTTCCTTCTCACGCTTCGCCTGGCACCTTGCATGTCACTTCCTGACCTGCCACGTTGGGTGACGCCTCCTGCTGCACTTTCTCACGAGCCTGCATTCTTCACACGTGTGTTGCTCTTGTAACGAATCCATCGTCAGCTTCTGGGCTCACTAGTGTGAGGTCCCAAGGCTGATTTCTGGTTCCTTGTCTGGGAAGGAATGTCCTCAGGCCACGCTTCCCTAGTAGCTTTGTGGGTTCTTTGCCTTCTGCACACCTGGGTTTGGGGTGAGACCTCCTTGTGAATCGTGTCCAGGATGGTTTTTCTGTGCTTGGGACCAGTGCTGCTGGGGGTGGCTCCAACACGGGGCCACAAGCATCCCCACAGCCACAGTCCAGATCCGTCTGCTGAGTGGGTACAGTGCCGCGCGGGACAGCCAGGTGGACTCAGGAGGGAGAAGGCCGAGCGTGCACAGTCAACTCCCTCATCACCTCCAGGCCCATGTGGACAGGGGCTGCCGCGTGCGCCTGGGCCTCTCACCTTCCCAGCTTCTACTTCCTGGGGGCAGGGGCCAGATAGGCTTGTTCTGGGGAAGACGTCGGTTCCACCCAGCAGCCCTGGTGTTGGGTGGTCCCGAGTGGTTCTGGAGCCTGCGTCTTACGACAGGGAGAGAATCCTTAGCAGGCCTGCCTTTTGAAGGGGACCGGATTCCTGAGGGTCTCATGTTCACAGTCAGAGGCAGGTGATGGGGCCTGTTCTCTCCCCACAGGTGGTGCTGTGTTCATCCCCTCCTGGGGGAAGTTCTGGTTGGCTGTCCTGAACGTGTACAGCTGGGAAGGCCTCAACACTCTGTTCCCAGAAATGTGGTACGCTTCCCCATCTACGGTCACCACTCTCTTCGCGAGTAGAGTGAGGCCGCCCTGGGTCACTTGCTGCCTGTTAGTCAGATGAGGGGCTGTCTGTTCAGTGGAGTTGGGTGGCGTTAGCCTCCTGGCAGAGCCCCTGCTTGGCTGAGTCCTACAGACGATAGGAGAGCATTCCCGCTTGGGCAGGAGGGAGGGAGGTGCAGGGGCGTTGGGCCACGTGGCAGGTGGGTGGGGTCCCGCCTCGCTGGTTACAGAACCTCTGGTGTGGGGCGTGACGCGCTGCCTTTGTTGCATAGATGCCTGTGACTGTGTCTTGTTATGGACATTTTGAGTATCTACAGAAATAAAGGAAAGGAGGTGACAGCCCATGCAGGCCTCCCCAGCCCAGCGTTGGGTGTGCCGTGCTGACTGTCCCCCTTGTCTTTTTTGCTGGTGAATGTTAAAGTTGATCCCAGACATTCTGTTTCCCCTGCAAACTCTTCAGTGTGTGTTTTTTTTTTTTTTTTGTACGTGGGCCTCTCACTGTTGTGGCCTCTCCCATTGCGGAGCACAGGCTCCAGACATGCAGGCTCAGAGGCCATGGCTCACGGACCCAGCCGCTCTGCGGCATGTGGGATCTTCCCGGACCAGGGCACGAACCCGTGTCCCCTGCATCGGCAGGCGGACTCTCAACCACTGCGCCACCAGGGAAGCCCTCAGTGTGTGTTTTTAAAAGATAGGAATTTTCTTTTAACAGAACTACAGTAGTGCTTAAAAACTCAGCAAAATCGACATTAATTCCATATTGTGTGATACTTATAAGCCAGAGATTTTAAACATTTTGTGAATATCTAATGAAATCTCTGGACATGTGTCCCGAATACATTCATATGCATATAAGTACCCCAATATCACCTTCAGGAGGTGAGGTCCCTGGAGCAGGGAGCTGTCAGGGAGGTTGGGGGGCCCTTGCGCTAGGGGACTTCGGTAGAGGAGAGGTGCGAGGTGAAGGGGCCGATCAGGAGATGACAGCAGGGGCCTGATGAAAGGGCCGACGGCCCAGCCTCCACCGGGGCAGACCTGCCCAAGGCTGGCCACTCTGGAAGGGGCGGGAAGTGGTCTGGGGCCATTCCAGCGTTCCTCACCGGTGGGCCTGCTGGCTGGACCTCGGACCTACCCGGTGTGTAAGGAGCCGCAGAGGAAGGCACTGAGCAGGCGCTGGGAGGGGTGTGGTGTCAGAGGCGGGTGTGGGGGACTGCGTTGGCTGCATCCCCGCGCCGCAGGGCCCAGGCTGTGGTTGCCGGGCCTCTCGGTAACTAGGGCACTGCTAGTCTTGGCGGAAGTTGTTTTGGAGGGCATAGGTTAGAGTGTAAAGGGCAGGTGTGCGGGATGAAGGACCAGAGACCCTGAACCGCTTCAGCTGCAGGAAAGCTGGAAACATTACCCAAAATGTAGCAAACGCCCTTTAAAGTGAGTGGAGGAGCCCTTGAGAGTGAGGCCAGGGGTGGTGGGGCTGAGGACACCCGCCCAACCCTTACGCCTGGGAGCAGGGGAGGCGGGCTCACCTCCCCATGGCCTCCACGTGGCCTCCCCTCTCACTCGAGGATGGAGGCTGAAAGGGGCGGGTGGAGAAAACAGCCCAGGCGCGCCCCTACCTGGGAGGCTGGGAGAGCTGTGCTCACGTCAGGCTGCGTATCTGGGTGAAGCACAGCAGAGGTAACGATCAAAGACACAGGCCTTGAGAAGATGTGGCAGTCCTGAAGATTTTTAGGTGAACTTTTTATTTAGGAATAGTTTTCAATTTCCAGAAAAGTTGCAGAGATAGTCCAGAGCGTTTCTGTAGACCCCTCACTCAGTATCTCCGTGATTAACGTTTTTGTTACTGTGGCACGTTTGTCACAACTGGGAACCCACAGGCAGTCCTCACCGTTTAGGAGCCAAGTCTCCTGGCTTTAGGAGGCACCTGGTGAGCCAGGAGAAGTTGTCGGCTTCTGTGGGCTGCGCCCCTCAGGAGCATGGCTGTGCCCACTTGGGCCGGAGACAGCCGTCCACCCCGTGTTCAGGCTTGAAAGGGCCCCGGGCTGCAGTGGTGGGGGGCCCTGTTGACACGCTGTCCCGCCAGGCTGTTTCCTGACTGGATGCCCGCGCATCCCTCCACCATCTGGTGCCACTGCCGGCAGGTGTACCTGCCCATGGCCTACTGCTATGGCACCCGGCTGAGCGCTGAGGAGGACCCGCTGGTCCAGAGCCTCCGCCAGGTGAGCCTGACCACGTATGCCCGCTCTTGGGGGGCCCCACGGAGCCGAGAGCCCCACAGAGTGGAGCCTCCACCTCCTGTCCCTAAATGACTGCCTGGGGGCTTGTGCAGTGGGATGGGCTGCAGGGCACCTGTGAGCAAAGGCCAGGCCCCAGTGTGTCCCTGGGGAGCAGCCCTGACATGGGGCTTGGGGAGCAGGGTGCTCATCGGTGCTCGGGAGGGCAGGCAGCAGAGGGGACGGGCAGGTCTGGGGCTGAGGCGCTGCCGCCCTCAGGAGCTCTACGTGGAGGACTACGGCCGCATCGACTGGCCGGCGCACAGGGACAGCGTGGCCCCCGATGAGCTGTACACGCCGCACAGTTGGCTGCTCCACGTGGTGTATGGTGGGTGCCCCCAGGGGCTGGCTGGGCCCCCCGGGGGTCGGTCGACACCTAAAGTGACAGGGAACGCGGAGGGACATGGCCCTACGATGAGTCCTGGCGTTGGGGTCCTGTGGGGACGAGGGGGCCGGTGTGCACACCTCGTGTCCAGCAGACCCACCTGGGGCTCGGGCTCCTGGACAGAGGATTCGGAGCCCAGGGCCTTGAGGGGCCAGTAGTTCCTCCTCAGTGGGAGAGAAGGGGCGGGACCCCACGAGGCCAGTCCAAGCCCATCTCCCGTGGGTCCTCCTGGCTGCTCAGAGCCGAGTGGCCTCCCCTTGGAGCCTGGCGGGTGCTGTGTGCGCAGGCGGCCACGTTCCCCCTCATTCATTCGTTCGTTCCCTCACTGGTCCTGCAGACGGGCCCTGGGGTGGGAGCCAGGACCCGCCCTGTCGGCACTGGGAGGCAACATGCTCTGCACGGCTGCAGGGTCTGCAGGGCAGCACCAGGATGCCAGGGAGGGGGCTGCACCAGCAGGCAAGGAGAGTGGGGGAGGGGGTGGCAAGGGGGGGCCCAGAGACTGGCCGCCGTGGGCCGACCGTCCTGGGGGGTCTGTGCTGGGGCTGGGACTCCTCTCCGTGTCTGGTGCCTGTTGACGCCCCCCTCCCTCGCAGCGATCCTCAACCTGTATGAGCGCCACCACAGCGCCGGCCTGCGGCAGCGGGCCATCCAGAAGCTGTCCGAGCACATCGCAGCCGATGACCGCTTCACCAAGTACCTCAGCATCGGCCCGGTCAGCGCCCCTCGCCCACTGGCTATCTGGGCCTGGGGTGGGCGAGGACTGGGGGCGGGTTGCCCAAAGGCCTGTGTCTATGGAGCTGGGAGTGGGGGTCTCCCTGGAGGTGAGGTCTCCCACTGGAGGCTGTCACACCTTTACGTGGGACCTGGGCCTCTGATCCCCCAGGACCCCTGTGCTTGGCCCGCCCTCCCGTCCCACCACCTGTTGTGTCTGGAGCACTGCTTCTTGAGGCTGCCTCCTGAGGTCTCTCTGGCCGGTGGGGTGGGCTGCTTTTCCTCCCCCGGTCCTCTCCCCTTCCCCAACCCTAATAACCCACCATTTGCCTTTCTTCTATGGGGTTTGCAGGACCAGGGTGCTTGCGTTCCACTCCTGATTCCTGTTGAGGCTGGTGACTCGAGACTTGCTTCTCAGAGCCTCTGGGCTCCTGACTCTGCACTGCCCCGTGGGGCTGTGAGCCCGGGTGGCCAGTGCAGGGTTGGGAGGCTAGCCCGCAGCCTTAGGGCACTGGGTGCAGGAGGCAGCACTGTAGCGAGCCTCGGGCGGCCGTGACCGTGGTCACCGTGCTGGGTCAGCCCACGGCTTCTCTGTGTGAGCCCAGTGGGCGCAGTGTCCATGAGCCCCACGCGTGACCCTGCTCCCAGGTGTTTTCGAGGCCTGGTGGTACCCGGGGGATGTCAACTGCCACCGCCCCAGCGAGGGGCCAGTTGTTTCCCTTTCAGCGCCAGGGGATTCTGCGTGGGCTCTGACCTAAGGCTGCATAAAGCAAGTTAGAAACGCGCTGTAATTGGACCTTGGCCTAGGAGGTCCCGGGGTGGGAGAGCTGGGCCTCTAGAACATCTGCTCTGAGCAGTCAGGCCCTGTGCCTCTGGTCTCACCTCCGAGTCGCTCCGTATCTCCCGTGGCCCTCAGCCCTATCCTCCATCCCCTGAGTTATCTCAGGCAGCTCAGGACACAGCACAACCCATGTGCCCACTCAGGGGTCCCTGCCTTGCCCGTCACCCTCGTGGCGGTTCTGCTCACCAGCTGGCTGGGCTCCCGTCACCTCTACAGGTCACCCTGTCTTTTCCCTGCTGCCGTCCCCCTCCCTCCTTGGCACACGTGCCTTGGCCCATTCCCACCTCTCCCAGGGCAGGGCTGCAGCCTGGTAGCAGTGAGTGCTTGGGAAAGGGGTTAGAACAGAAGGTCTGGCCTGCAGCAAGGCCATGCTGGGGCCTCGGTGGGGTAGGTCTGCGGCCCTCAAGCCCGGGAACCTGGCAGGTGTGGAGCAGAGCCCTGACAGGGCTGTCTCCTCCAGATCTCGAAAACCATCAACATGCTTGCGTGCTGGCACAGGGAAGGGCCGGCCTCCTCTGCCTTCCAGGAGCACTTGTCCAGGATTCCCGATTACCTCTGGTGAGTGTGGCGGCGAGGGCGTGGCCCTCGGGAAGGGCGTGGCTGAGAGCCTGAAGGCCAGCGTGTCCCATGCAGGGAACTCTGTGTTTGAGGGAGGCCTATTCCCCTGGTGGGCCCTCCACACAGCTGGGTGGGGGCGTGGGAGCTGTCCTCACGTGTCCCCTCCTGTGGGGGCGCATTGCTCTTGGGACACGGGCTCTGGGCCCCTGACGTCCGGCTCTGCCCTTGCTCCCTGACCTGGACTCTTCTCCTCACAGGCTGGGCCTTGACGGCATGAAAGTGCAGGTAAGGGCTGTAGGGCCACAGCTGCTTGCTTCCTTGCACCTGTTCCTGCCTTTTGGGTTTGTTAAGATCCCAAGTCACTCCTCCCGATGTGTTCTGTCAGCGTGTGGTAAGTGGCTGCAGGTCCCCCTTGTCCCGCATCTGAGGGGCACCGCCGGTCACCTCCTGGGTGTGTGCTGTCTGGCAGGGATGCTAACAGGCCCTGGGGGGTGGTGGGAGAGCTGAGGGCCTGCAGCCACACCACGGGAGCAGTCTGTACACCAAAGTCATTCAGAGCTGCAGCTCGGGGGGGGACGAGGGCCACGGTGGTTCTCAGACGCCAGCCCAGCTGCTGCTGGACAACTGATGATCTCACAGTTCACATGCTGGGTCTGGTTAGCGGGGTCAGGACAGCAGCAGGATGCGGTCAGAGTAGAACCCGTGCCCTCTGCTGCCCCGTGAGCTGAGCATCCCAGAGGTACCACCTTCAGAGTCCTGAGACACGCTCCCCGTGGCCCCTCTCCGCGTACACCGCACCTCTGTTTTGTACCGTTTGCTGGTTTCCAGTGTCTGGGTGTTGTAGATGCTGTTCCCCCAGCTTACGTCCTGTGCGTGTCCCTGGGGGTGGGGCTCCTGGGTCCCTGGGCAGCCTGGGCTGACCTGGTCCTGTCCCGGCTGCAGGGGCCCTGGGGTCAGCGAGCGGGAGCTTTTGTCTCCTGTCACTCAGTGTGCAAATGTGGTGCCTCCAGCAATGTCCTTGGGTCACACTGACCTCTGGGCCCTTTGGGACGAGTGCACGTGGGCCCAGGCCCGCCCAGCGCAGACCACCCCCCCCAGGTGCCCTTGCCAGGTGCACTTGAGCCCCACTTCCAGCTCCCTGGCCCCCACGCTGCCAGTCTTGTGTGAAGATATTCCTGAAACACGTGAAGTAGAGGAGGGTGATGAGCCCTCACGTGGCTCCCCACCTGCTTTGACACCTCCAGCCCTGGAGCTTACGAGGGTTTCTGGTCCTGACAAAACTGCCGTGCCGTCCGCACTGAGTTCACGGCAGCCCCCAGTGGGGTTTTGCTGTGTGTTCATTGGTATCAGGATCCAATCCGGGAGGCTGATCCTTGCTGTTGCCTTTGTCCTACAGTCTCCTGGTGCCCTTCTGTCCTGGGTAATTTGTCCCTAGCATGTCTACCTTCTGCCTGCTCTGCACCCCAGATTTTCTGCAAACTGGCAGTTCGGCCCTGAGGCTTGATCCGGTTCAGGTCTTTTGGGCCAGGTGCTGTGTGTGTTCTTCCCACACATTGTCCTGCCAGGCTGCAGTGTCTCGTGTCCCTTAGTGCCACCGATTTGTCTGGGCTCTGTGCCAGTGGGCAAGCAGTGGAGGCCATGGCGGTGGTCTTCCAAATCCTGGAAGTGCTTTGAGGAGCTCTGTCCTGGCTGGTGGCCTGGCTGCCTGACCCATGTCTCCTTGCAGGACCAGCCCCTCTCAGGGCCTCGTGGGCTTTAGGGGTACAGAGCCCAGAGCCTGGGGTGAGGAGTCGGCTGGACTCCTACCTCTCTGTAGGAGCTGGTGGATGCCCCTGCACCTTCCTTGGCCCTCTAGGCACCCATCGGATCTGGGAAGTTGGGGTGGGGGTGGGAGGTGGCTGCTGTAGTGCTGTCCTCTTTGCACAGGGTACCAATGGCTCGCAGATCTGGGACACCGCGTTCGCCATCCAGGCTCTGCTGGAGGTATGTGGCTCTGTCCCTCATTCTCCAGCCTCCACCTGCTCTTCCTGTATGTCCACCCCTGCATCCAGCCGGACATGGCACCTGCCGGCCCTGACCCTTCGCTTACCTGGGCTCCGAGACAGTGGTCTTGCTGGCAGCTCTAGGTGTGGGGCTGGCTTGAAGTCTTCAGGGGCAAGGAGCCCTGTGAGGGCTGTTCCCGAGGTGACGAGGTGGTGGGGTCTTCTGTAAGGGGGAGCAGGCTCCAGGCTCTTCTCAGTGCTCAGATTGCTCACTACGGATACTTTTGAGCACGTACTAGAGAGAAACAGGAGCGTGTCTTTATGCTGGTGGGAATGAGGTTGGCAGGATTTGGGGAGGAGTCTGGGCCACGTGGGGGCCTGCCTTAGATGGGCAGGGGCCCTGTGGGCACAGGCTGGGGCTGGGGCCAGGGTGGTGTGGACCATCTCTTCTGCTGTCGCTCCACCATGTCTTTCTTGGCGGCAGAAACCCGAGAGCCCTGAGACTTGGGTGGGTTTGCTCCTGGTTCCCAGTGGTGGCCGGGTATCGCCAGGGTCGTCCAGGGACCAGCCACGCGCGCAGGCATGTGCCGGCTAGTGGCTCACCCCCTCCTCTTTCCCAGGCGGGTGCACAACACAGGCCAGAGTTTTCGTCCTGCCTGCAGAAGGCTCATGAGTATCTCCGGGTCTCGCAGGTGAGACCAGGCCTGGTCCGTGCCTCGCACAGGCAGGGTGCCCCTCCAGCCCAGGGCGTGCCCTGATTGTGGGTGGGGGCAGTGGGCCACATGGGTGCTACCTGGAGGGTTCCCACTGGCACTGGTGACCATGAGGGCGGCGGCACTGGGTCCCTGCATGTCCTGCTGTGCTGGCCCCTCCCTGCCCGGTGTCTGTGTACTATGGTGGTGACGTGTTCCATCCTGCCCCTCGGATTCTCACCAGGTCCCAGACAACCTCCCTGACTACCAGAAGTACTACCGCCAGATGAGCAAGGTACCACGGCCAACCCCACCCGCCTCAGTTAGCCGGGCTTTGCCCTCGAGGAGGGCTCTCTCCTCGGCTTCCTGTTCCGATAGATGCACAGTGCGGGGTTCCACTGATGTACCCAAGATATTCCTGACTGAAGAGTTGTGCATAAATGCAGTAGCTGAGCTCTGTGGGCTTCACCCCACCATGTCACACACTGTGCACTTAGCAGCGCGTGCAGACGTTAACTAAGCTGTCAGAACATGAATGGCAGTGATGAGGGGAGGAGTGGGGAGGGCAGTTCTTGCAGCACGTGGGGGCATGGACATGGCCATGGCTGCGTTCTCACAGCGGGTTGCTTGTGCCCGTCCCACAGTAGAGCCTGAAGGCGGTGACGGGCAGAGGCTGCAGTCCTTGTGCTGGAAGTTGGAGGCCGTCCACGTGTGTGTGGTTTGGGGCTGTGGCTGTACCTCTGCTGTGGATGGGCCTTGGCTCTGTGCGGGCGTGCGAGGTGCCATGGTCTGGGGTGGCCAGGTGTGGGCTTGGCCTCCACCCTTACAGCCCCACACTTTCCAGGGCGGCTTCTCCTTCAGCACACTGGACTGTGGCTGGATTGTTGCCGACTGCACAGCTGAGGCCTTGAAGTCCCTCCTTCTCCTGCAGGAAAAGTGTCCCTTTGTCACCAAGCATGTCCCACGAGAGCGGCTCTTCGATGCTGTCGCTGTGGTGAGGCTGCTGGGTGTGGGGCTCTGGTCACACAGCTGAGGGCACTGTGCACGTGGAGTCTTGGCCACCCCACCACAGACCCTCTTAGCACACCCAAGTTTTTTCCAATTTTTACGGTGGAGATCACATAATTTGGTGGCGCACGTGTGCTTTATAAGTGGTAAGCATGCACGTGCCGGGGAGTGGTCCCGGGTGGTCACGGAGTACCTGGTTGATAAAGGTTGCAGCCCACTGTTCTGGGCGCCTGAGGGTCCTGGTTTAACATGAAAACCAGCTCCCTGTTTCCCATCCCTGCTCCTTGGTTCCTAGCCTTGGGGTGTTTCTAGAAAGCTGTGCCACAGCCTGTGGGCCCTTGCATGTGCTCAGCGCATGGGTGAATTCTCAGGATGTTCCCTCTGGTTTTAGTTGCTGAGCATGAGAAACCCTGATGGAGGGTTTGCCACCTACGAGACCAAGCGTGGGGGACACCTTCTGGAGCTTCTGAACCCCTCGGAGATCTTCGGTGAGTGGTCGGCCAGTTACGTGGCCACAGACTCAGGGGCCCTGCATGCCTGAGGTTGGACCTCTCGCCAGAGCCTGGAGCTCTTTCCCCTGGCGGGGGGCAGTACCAACAAATGTTCTGGCAGATGCGGGCGGATGCTCTAAGGAGCCCCCAGGCACCAGAGTGTTCCGTGCTTCTCGACTTTCCAGGGTGCAGTGACCCTGGTTGTGGATAGAAAAGCTGCAGTCTGCCTCTCGGAGGTGGGTGGGATTCACACCAGCTCTCTGGCCCAAGCCTGGGCCGGCTCCTGCTCTGTCTTCCTTGGAGGCCGGCCTGTCTCCTGAATGCTCCTCATAGAGCCCACAGCTCCTCACAGGGAGGTGACAGTGGGGACCCGCTCGCCTGTGTCCTCCTGCTGCGTCTGTGTGTGCCCCTGTACCCTTCTTCCGGGTCTGCATTTGTCGGGCTGCTGTAACTGGCAGATGTGCTCCTGTGGAGGCCTTCTCAGGGTGGGCTGCAGCTCTGCTGTGTGCGCTTCCCTGTTGCCCTCCCACTGGCCTGGCTGTCCTGCAGCACAGATGGGCCTCCAGGTCACCTGTGTAGGTGCCTCCCTCCCACCTGGTGGCCACGTCACCGGGCTGCTCGCTGGTGGCGCTTCCTCCGTGCCTTTGGAGGATGGTCAGGCTCGCGATGTGCTGTACAGGCTCTGCATGTTACGGCGTTCTCCTGTGTCACGGTTTGGCCTGAATTGCCGAATTGGGCGGCTGAGGCAAAGTTCACATTTCTCAAGCCTTCCTTTTCTTCCCCAGGGGACATCATGATTGACTACACATATGTGGAGTGCACCTCGGCTGTGATGCAGGCGCTGAAGCATTTCCACAAGCAGTTCCCAGACCACAGGGCCGGAGAGATCAGGTAAGGGCGGCCTTGGCACAGGGATGCTCAGTCACACAGCGTGGGTACCATTATCTTGGGGCCAAGAAATCAGACAACCTTGATGTCATTGAGAGCAAGCCATTTGCTCACTTGGGGTGCTCAGGCCGGGGGCCCATCTCAGGCAGGGGGCTCTGGAGTAAAACTCATTTAAAAATGGAAGGGGTTTCAGATGCTCCTGAGTCCTGCTGTAGGCCCTGAAGTATATCAAATGTGTGTACCGGGGGTCAGAGTAGCACAGTTATAACACAAAAATGAGTTATTTTTTTGCATCTTCTTAGTAACATTGAAAGAAGACACATAAAGGTGTACCTAGGAGATACTGTGGGTTCAATTCCAGCCACTGCAAATATCACAGTAATGTGAGTCACGTGAATTTTTGGTTTCCCAGGGCATATGAAAATTACATTTACACTATATTGTCGTCTGTAAAGTGTTCAGTAGCGTTATGTCTAAGAAAACGATGTACGTATCTTAATTAAAAATATTTTATTGCTAAAAAATATTAGCCATCATCTGAGCCTTCAGCAAGTCAAATTCTTTTTGTAATAGTAACATCAAAGGTTACTGATCACAGATCACCATAATAGATATAATAATAATAAAAAAGTTTGAAATACTGTGAGAAACACCAAAATGTGATAGAGACATGAAGTGAGCAAATGCTGTTGGAACAATGGCACTGATAGCCTTGCTCGATGCAGGGTTGCCAAAAACCTTCAGTTTGTAAAAAACACAGTGTCTGCGAAGTGCAGTAAAGCAAAGCACAATAAAATGAGGTATGCCTGTACCCCCAGCTCCACTTGTGCCCAAATAATGGTAGTTTTTAAATAAACCTTTCCTGTTGAAGTCTGGCTCATGTTTAGAGAAGTACACAAACCATACATATAGCCCTTGGATTAATTTTGAAGTGGACACACCCATGTGACCACGTCGGGCAAACACATTACCAGAAGCTCCCCCCCGGTTCCCCTCTGCCCACTGTGATCCCAACGTGGAAGCCCACGTCTATCTCTCTCCACTGTCGAATGCAGACGCCATGCTTTGTTTATGCATGTGCTTGCTGTATATCCTTCAGGGCCTCTCAATGGGTTATTATGAAGCATCCTGCTGTGAACAATCTCAGACTTGTGTTTTGGGGCACAGAGGTTCCCAGTTCTTGAGGATGTGGATGTGGACTTGCTGTGTTATGGGGCTTCTGTGCAGTTCTTGTAGATTTTCCTTCATCCTTGTATGATTCTGTTGTTTCATGGCTCTTGGTAAACCTGGTGTAGATTCAGCTTGGTCATCATGCGCTTTACTTTTTATATATTGTTGGATTCAATTTGATAAGTATTTTGTTTAGGATTTTGTCAAAGGTTCATAAATAGCTAAAAGTAAAGCCAATGAATCATTAGTAAAAACTGATCACGCACACACCACAAAGACAGTTTGCAAACCAAGAGTGCACGAACCAAAACATTGAATGAGGCTCGGGTATATATTGTTATAAAGAGCTTATATTGTGAGAAGGCAGTAACTGTTTATTCTTCACAGTGATTGGTCACAATATTAGAATTTTCAGTGATTACCTCGTATCAACCTTGGGAGGCAGTTCAAGTTTCTTTATGATTTCCAGAGGTGTAAACAAGAAATGACCCAGGTCAAGTTAGTCTTGCAAAATAAGCTAAATTAGCCTTTGTTTGTATGATTAAACTGGTTTTGTCTGCTCAGGGCATTTTCGAGGCTGGGCTCTGTTTGTTTTTGACTTTAACAGTTCCCCATTTTGGTCATTGTCTCAGCCGGCTGAGAGTATCACCAACCAGTGTAGTGTTATTCTCTCTCTCCACCGTTGTTGTAGTCGGGCTGAAGAGTCACATATTTGCTGTTTTCACTAGTTGAACTGACAGGTTGGAGGGCCATGTAGTCACCATCTTCATCATTCATGTGGTTATTGCAAATTTCATCCAGTTGTCTGATCCTGATACCATTTGGTATGTGAGTGGCTGCTGGTAGGCATTTAAAACTGTTGCGAAATTAGTGTGATGACTATAAAAAGAACAATAATCAAGATTGAAAAATTTCCCAGAGCCCAAATTTAATCAATTAAATAAATCAAATGGGTTATAATCAGATTCGGGTATTACCTTTCTAAGTCAGTCTACAAAAACTTTAAGAGTTGTTTACGGAGGCGCACATGCTGTGTCAGCAATCACATGTCCTCAGTGTTCCTCAGGACAGGATGCACCTTGGGTGTTTACTTCAGGAGGCAGCATCGTAGATGTCTTTCCACATAAATTAGGCCTCTATATGATCTGCGCAATCAGGTAATTCAATGAGAGGCATTTCTATGGAAACAAAAGAAAAATAATGGTAAGTAATTCAAGGAAATTATAAATTCAGTTTCTGAGTTTGGAGAGCAGCTAGTTGAGGCGACTTCTAGATGCTGGGTTCTAAGCATCTTCGGATGCAGTGAGGACAAGTGTGGCAATTAGACAGATGTTCCTGGTTTTCAGTGTGAATGTCTCTGGTGATCTTTCTGAGTGGCCACACAGCAACAGGCGTGAGAATCGTCCTCACATGAGCTGTTGAAGTTTGTATCAAGTTGTCCAGCTTTTGCTTGCGGGGCTTCGGGAAAAGGGCAGTTTTAGTTTCATAGTGATTCAAAAATCAAAAGAGTGGAAGAAAATTGTAAGAGTTCTAGCCACATATTGGAGGAAGTCAGAAGAATTCAGGATTCAGTCCAGTTTACACTTAGAAAACAAATTTAAAAGACAATTAATAGTACTAGAATCTGATGTACATAAAGGTGTATTATTGAAACATGATTTTTCTCTCTATAATCACCTCCATTTCTATCAAAGATAACTGAGTCTAGTTTCAATAAACTTGGCCTGATTATTTATAAAAGTGCAGCAGGAATAGCGACTGACCGTATAGGCTCTTTAAAATCTGTTTCGTTGGAACTTTTCACGAGGAATCTCATATTGGATCTTTAAAGTCTCTTTAGGCTAAGAGGCCAAGCCAAGGACTTGTCCAGTTGTGTCCTGTTACAAGAACAGATTCTTACTTAACTTTTGCAAATATGTATTGTTATGAAAAAATAAGAATATTTAATAGGAGTTTCAGAATTCTTGAGGGACCAGGTAGGGAGAAAAAGATAAGTGTTTACTAAATTGCTGTAAGTTGCAGACAGCTTAAAAGAGGAGAAAAAGGGTCCTTTAATTTTGGAAAACAGAACGCTAATGAATGAGCAGTTATCAGAAGCCTACATTCTAGAGTACTTGTGAGGGTCTTTTCCATGAATCTCTTTGAAGATGAAGCACTTTTGCAGGAACATTTTTGCAGAAGCATCAGAGTAAAATAATAACTGTTTGTAAATGAAAAGAGCTGGAATTATATCAGGGCATACCAGATTTTTGGGAATTTCATATGATTACTGGAATATTTATTTTATTTATTTTTCAATAAATTTATTTATTTATTTATGGCTGTGTTAGGTCTTTGTTGCTGTGCACAGGCTTTCTCTAGTTGTGGCGAGCAGGGGCTACCCTTCATTGCAGTGTGTAGGCTTCTCATTGTGGTGGCTTCTCTTGTTGTGGAGCACGGGCTCTAGGCGCATGGGCTTCAGTAGTTGTTGCACGTGGGCTCAGTAGTTGTGGCTCATGGGCTCTAGAGTGCAGGCTCAGTAGTTGTGGCGCACGGGCTCAGTTGCTTCACGGCATGTGGGATCTTCCCAGACCAGGGCTTGAACCCATGTCTCCTGCACTGGCAGGCGGATTCTTAACCACTGTGCCACCAGGGAAGTCCTGGAATATTTATTAATAATTTCCACATAAATATTTCCTAAAAAAAGTTCAGCATCACTTCTTATTTGAAAATGCTTCCCATGAAATTTAACACATACGAAAAGTTACATAGTTGTAAAAAAGCTTGTCTCTTTTAATAGAGAAGACTCAGTTTTCTTAAGTAATCAAAGACCCAATAAAGACAAATCATAGAATCATGGTTTTCTAGACATATTACATTAAAGGTAAAGAAAAACATTTGTTTACCCTTTCTTATTAAGAGCAGACCAATAATCTAAGAAAACTATCCTTTTAACAGAGAAAAGCAAATTCTAATTTCGTACCAGTGTAATTTTTTTTGTTTTTTAATTTATATTTGGCTGCATTGGGTCTTTCTTGCTGCGTGTGGGCTTTCTCTAGTTGGAACGAGCAGGAGCTACTCTTCGTTGAGGTGCACGGACTTCTCATTGTGGTGGCTTCTCTTGTTGCGGATCACAGGCTCTAGGCATTGGGTTTCAGTAGTTGTGGCACACGGACTCAGTAGTTGTGGCTCACGGGCTCCAGAGCACAGGCTCAGTAGTTGTGGCGCACGGGCTTAGTTGCTCTGCGGCACGTGGGATCTTCCCCGACCAGGGCTCGAACCCGTGTCCTCTGCATTGGCAGGCAGATTCTTAACGAGTGAGCCACCTGGGAAGTCCCAGAACCAGTGTAATTTTGATATTAAAATTCTTCCTTTTTTAAAAACTTGTATAAATCCATTCCAGTCTTAGTCAACGTGACTAAACATAAAATTCCTTTCTCCAGATTCCTTTTCTATAAACCTACAGCTTTTTATATCCATTCAAGTTTTGTCCTTTTTCCTTTCTTATTCTGGAACAATCATTTTACTTACAACAAAATTACTTTCTTTTTTTCCTTTCAACAAAAATGCATCCTTATTCCTCATACCTTTTTTTTTTTTTTTTTTTAATATTTATTTGGTTGCCCTGGGTCTTAGTTGCAGCTCACCGGGTCCTTAGTTGTGGCAGGCAAGATCCTTAGTTGTGGCATGCAAACTTCCAGTTGCAGCATGCATGTGGGATCTAGTTCCCTGACCAGGGATCGAACCCGGGCCCCCTGCATTGGGAGCGTGGAGTCTTAGCCACTGTGCCACCAGGGAAGTCCCCCTCATACCTTCTACTGAAAACACACATCCAACTTTTCATATATAGTCATTTTCTTTTATCTCTATTTTCTAGTAATGTTGTAAACAAACAAACTTTAGCTCTTTTATGAATCAGTTTTGGCAAGGGAACTTCTATAGCAGTCTGTATTTTTTTTTTAAAATCCTCTTTTTAAAAAAAATGCTGATTTTTCAACTTTATTAGTTCAAATGTTATTTTCTCAATTTCAAAGACTTACAAAGCTTACCTAGAGAAAAAATGATGCAAGGAAGTTGTTACAGGATAATTACACGTTCACTCTTAGAGGATAGCATAATTGCCTGTGAACGACATTAAGTGAATATAAATTCTTTCTACATAATACAGTTAAAATAAAATATATGCTTTCTGGAAATTACATTATGAGATTCTCTGGTGTCTACAGGTTCATCCCAATGTTGCTCTACTAGACTGGGAAACATAGAACAGGCAGGGGCTGCAGGATCCTCACATCACTGCTGAAGAGGGTTGCTCTGCGTTGAGTAGGCAGAATAAAGATTTGAAGGATGGAGAACAACCTCTAAACTGATCGCTGAGCTATAACTGTATGGGAAAACGCCACCAGAATTCCCAGGCTTGCAAGTAGTTATAAGATTGCTCCCTGGCTGCAATCTGAAAAGGCGAGGCAACAAAGCCTGAGCCTATCAGAGAGGTTGCAGCCTGGCCTTAAGGAGCCATCGCTGTGTGTACAGGGCAGAAAGGGTGGCTGTGGTTGGAATGGCCTGTCCAGCTGGCCGCGCGGTGCTTCTGTTGCTCAGTTCGCCGTCGTGTAAGAGTGGCCGTTTTCCAGCATGGGCCATTCCTTAGTGAGAGACGCAGTGTATATCATGCCCATACCTTTGTGTATAAAACCGTACAACTAACTGAGACAGCAGTGTAATAAATGGACACATATTTCTTATTTTCAGTATATGGCATGTGTGCATCCTATTTTGTATTTTATGAAACTATTGCTTACATACAGATAATAAATAAATCTATTAATAAATCTATAAGGTATAGCTAAAATTAAAGATGTATACTATCCCTTTATCTATATAGGTATAAATAATATGTATATTTTCAATTTAAGTAAATGTTAATCATAACTCACCAATGGTCTGCGACCACGGTTTGAAAAATAAGAAGTTGCAGTAAATCCTCCCACAGAGGAGAAAGCTCTCTTTGATGGATGCTTAGATAAATGATTTTCAGGCTTTCTTTTTAAATGTACACTTAAGTTTATAAGTAAGTTTTGATGTATCGTTCAGTTAAAAGCATTTTCTATTTCTATTGTGAGTTTTCTGGCCCATGAGTTATTTAGGAGCATGTTGCTTTATTTCCAAAAAAATTGGAGGAGTATCCAGTCATGTTTTTGCTGGTTTCCCTCTGTCTGGCAGGCTGTGCAGCCACAAGGGGGCACAAGCGGGCACTGTGTCTAGTCTTCATTTTGTCACCCAGGCCAGGCTGGTCCCTTGGCTGTGTGCTGTGCGTGTGGTCTGGGGTCCTTTCCTTTGGCAACCTTGTCCTCAGAGATGCCCTCACAGGATTGACCTTCCTTCTTACTCATCTTTTTAAGAATTATTATAATAAAAGTAAAACAAGCTCTTTGAAGGAGACTTGGACGATACAGAAAAGCACCAGAAAGAAAGCCAGCTGCCCTTCCTCACCCCTGAGAAGAGGGTGTTCTGACTGTTTGATCTCCACGGTGCACCTTTCACGTAACTGGCTCCGTTTACCGTGAGGTTCCTGAGAGCAGCTGATAACTTCCCTTGTCGTTTGGCATCTCCTCCAGTATGGGTTGTGATGGTTATTTCTGAATTTTCATTGCTGTTTTACAGCTTTTCCCCATTTTAACCTGAGCCAGTATCCTCTTGTTAAATCTTTGTTCAGGACCATTATTCTTCCCTAGAGCCATGTGGGCTTGGAGTCAGCCTGTCTGGGTGGATGCGCCTGCCCCTGCCCCTTCTCTGCTTGAGATCCTAGTCTAGTCACTTCACCCCCCTGCCTAGGTTCCTCCTGCCACATGCGGCAATAGTACAGCCTCACGGAACTGGGAGGATTGAGATACCACACGAAAGCACTGGGAGATTGGCATGTGATAAGCACAGAATAACTATTGTTATTGTGTAAAAACTCCTGCTTTGGAAGGTAAATTATGATAGTTTTCTGGTGGATTTACGTCGTTTGTATTTCTTTGGAGATTACTGAGCTAAAATATTCTTTCCAGACGTTTATAGGTCATTTCTGTTTCTTCTTTCACATACGAATTGCCATTCATACCCTTTCCAACTTTGTTGCTGGGGTGAGTTTTCTTCTTGCCTTACATGTTTATTAAGCACAATAATTCTGTATCTTATGTTACAGATACTTTCCCCCAATTACTTTATTATTTTTACCTCTAGAGAGTTTGAACATAAGTTTTTATTTTTTAAACAAATATATTAACTTGTTATATTAAGATTTTTAATTTAGGAGTGTTTTTAGGTATAGTTTGAGGGCGTCAGTTACTCTAGTAATACATATATGGGATATTCCATTTTACTAGATTGACTTGAAATTCTTCATTAATTTCAAAATTATAGGAAAGTTATAAAAGGAGTAAAAAGCACTCCTATTTACCTCTTCCAGCTATTGCTCAGTTGTTAATGTTAACTTTTATAATAGCCAGTTAATTTACCAGCAAAAGTGAGTTTATTCAGAATAGCCAGAGGAATTGCAATTCGGGACATGCGAACTGTGACAGATCACAGGAAAATCCAGAGAATAAGAAAGGGAACTTGCTTTTATAGGGGCTGTGATAACCAAAGAGTCTGTTGGAGGGGTTGGGGATCCAGAGTATGGAGGCTTCCCGTTGATGGGCTGCTGCTGTCTCTGATTGGCTGGGCTGTCGTGGGAAAGAGAGTTTTCTTCTTCCTGCGGGGTAGTAAGCAGAGACACCTTCCTGCCCGAGATGTGGAGGGCCATTTTTTCCTGTTTGGGGTAATTGATGATGCCTGGTGGGCCTGAGCACTTCCCTTACAGGCCTGTCTTGACTCCAGCTTTAGGTGAAGCTTCTTTAATTAATTCCACTTTAACATTTTACTGTATTTCCTTCATCATACTCCCTCCCATATGTTTTTTCTTGAACCATTTGAAAGTAAATTGCAAATGTGATTACCTTAATCCCTAAATACTTTAGTTTTTTTTTTTTTTTTTTTTGCTGTACGCGGGCCTCTCACTGTTGTGGCCTTTCCCGTTGCGGAGCACAGGCTCCGGACACGCAGGCTCAGCGGCCATGGCTCACGGGCCCAGCCGCTCCGCGGCATGTGGGATCTTCCCGGACCGGGGCACGAACCCGTGTCCCCTGCATCGGCAGGTGGACTGTCAACCACTGCGCCACCAGGGAAGCCCTTTAGTATTTTTAAAAAATAAATAAATTTATTTATTTATTTATGGCTGTGTTCGGTCTTTGTTGCTGTGCGCGCGCTTTCTCTAGTTGTGGTGAGCGGGGGCTACTCTTCATTGCAGTGTGCAGGCTTCTCATTGTTGTGGCTTCCTTTAGTATTTTTTTTAATGAGGTTATTCTCTTATGTAAATATGAGTCACAATATTAACATTGGTATAATACCATTATTTAATCTATGGAACTTATTTCAATTGTCCTAGTTGTACCAGTGGTGTGGTTTATGGAAACAGTTTTCCTCAAGGTCTAACCCAGGGTCATTGTATTTAGTTGTCATATATTAGTTCTTTAACCTGGAACAGTTCTTTAGTCTTTCCTTGTGTTTGATGACTGACATTTTTGAAGAATATGGCAAGTTATTTTGTAGAATGTCCTCAATGTATGTTTTTCTGTGTTTGCCCATGACAAGATTCAGGTTATAAAATTAAGCATTTTTGTCGAGCAAGTAACAAAAGTGATGGGGCTTCTCAGTGCATCATATTAGGAAGCATGTGTCAACACTGACTGTTGATTAAGGAGATGGCCACTTGTTTTCCCCACTGTAAAGTTAATACTTTTTTCTTTGTGGAAGAAAGTTTTTTTTATTTTAGTTTTTGAAATTTTATTTTATGTACTTTTTTATACAGCAGGTTCTTAGTAGTCTTCAGTTTTATACACATCAGTGTATACATGTCAATCCCAATTACCCAATTCATCACACCACCATCCCCACCCCTGCTGCTCCTTTCCCCCCTTGATGTCCATACTTTTGTTCTCTACATCTGTGTCTCAACTTCTGCCCTGCAAACCGGTTCATCTGTACCATTTTTCTAGGTTCCACATACATGCGTTAATATACGATATTTGTTTTTCTCCTTCTGACTTACTTCACTCTGTATGACAGTCTCTAGATCCATCCACGTCTCAACAAATGACCCAATTTCGTTCCTTTTTATGGCTGAGTAATATATTCCATTGTATATATGTACCACAACTTCTTTATCCATTCGTCTGTTGATGGGCATTTAGGTTGCTTCCATGATCTGGCTATTGTAAATAGTGCTGCAGTGAACATTGGGGTGCATGTGTCTTTTTGAATTATGGTTTTCTCTGGGTATATGACCAGTAGTGGGATTGCTGGGTCATACGGTAATTC
Source organism: Monodon monoceros (assembly GCF_005190385.1). Taxonomy (NCBI): domain Eukaryota; kingdom Metazoa; phylum Chordata; class Mammalia; order Artiodactyla; family Monodontidae; genus Monodon; species Monodon monoceros. The sequence continues at coordinate 403,168 of NW_021703767.1, forward strand.
TTAGTTTTTTAAGGAACCTCTGTACTGTTCTCCATAGTGGCTGTATCAGTTTACAGTCCCACCAACAGTGCAAGAGGGTTCCCTTTTCTCCACACCCTCTCCAGCATTTGTTTTTTGTAGATTTTCTGATGATGCCCATTCTAACTGGTGTGAGGTGATACCCCATTGTAGTTTTGATTTGCATTTCTCTAATAATTAGTGATGTTGAGCAGCTTTTCATGTGCTTCTTGGCCATCTGTACATCTCCTTTAGAGAAATGTCTATTTAGGTCTTCTGCCCATTTTTGGAGTGAGTTTTTTTTTCTTTAATATTGAGCTGCATGAGCTGTTTATATATTTTGGAGATTAATCCTTTGTCCGTTGATTCATTTGCAAATATTTTCTCCCATTCTGAGGGTTGTCTTTTCGTCTTGTTTATGGTTTCTTTTGCTGTGCAAAAGCTTTTAAGTTTCATTAGGTCCCATTTGTTTGTTTTGTTTTTATGTCCATTACTCTAGGAGGTGGATTAAAAAAGGTGCTGTGATTTATGTCAAAGAGTGTTCTTCCTATGTTTTTCTCTAAGAGTTTTATAGTGTCCGGTCTTACATTTAGGTCTCTAATCCATTTTGAGTTTATTTTTGTGTATGATGTTAGGGAGTGTTCTAATTTCGTTCTTTTACATGTAGCTGTCCAGTTTTCCCAGCACCACTTATTGAAGAGACTGTCTTTTCTCCATTGTATATCCTTTCCACCTTGTCATAGATTAGTTAACCATAGGTGCATGGGTTTATCTCTGGGCTTTCTATCCTGTTCCATTGATCTATGTTTCTGTTTTTGTGCCAGTACCATATTGTCTTGATGACTGTAGCTTTGTAGTATAGTCTGAAGTCAGGGAGTCTGATTCCTCCTGCTCCAATTTTTCCCTCAAGACTGCTTTGGCTATTCCAGGTCTTTTGTGTCTCCATACATATTTTAAGATTTTTTGTTCTAGTTCCATAAAAAATGCCATTGGTAATTTGTTAGGGATTGCATTGAATCTGTAGATTGCTTTGGGTGGTATAGTCATTTTCACAATATTGATTCTTCCAATCCAAAAACATGGTATATCTCTCCATCTGTTGGTATCATCTTTAATTTCTTTCATCAGTGTCTTACAGTTCTCTGCGTACAGGTCTTTTGTCTCCCTAGGTAGGTTTATTCCTAGGTATTTTATTCTTTTTGTTGCAATGGTAAATGGGAATGTTTCCCTAATTTCTCTTTCAGATTTTTCATCATTAGTGTATAGGAATGCAAGAGATGTCTGTGCATTAATTTTGTATCCTGCAACTTTACCAAATTCATTGATTAGCTCTAGTAGTTTTCTGGTGGCATTTTTAGGGTTCTTTTTCTTTTTTTTTTTTTTTTTTTTGTGGTACGCGGGCCTCTCACTGTTGTGGCCTCTCCCGTTGCGGAGCACAGGCTCCAGACGCGCAGGCTCAGCGGCCATGGCTCACGGGCACAGCCACTCCGCGACATGTGGGATCTTCCCGGACCGGGGCACGAACCCGTGTCCCCTGCATTGGCAGGCGGACTCTCAACCACTGCGCCACCAGGGAAGCCCTAGGGTTCTTTATGTATAATATCATGTCATCTGCAAACAGTGACAGTTTTACTTCTTTTCCAACTTGTATTCCTTTTATTTCTTTTTCTTCTCTGATTGCCATGGCTAGGACTTCCAAAACTATGTTGAATAATAGTGGTGAGAGTGGACATCCTTGTCTTGTTCCTGATCTTAGAGGAAATGCTTTCAGTTTTTCACCATTGAGAATGATGTCTACTGTGGGTTTGTCATATATGGCCTTTATTATGTTGAGGTAGGTTCCCTCTATGCGCACTTTCTGTAGAGCTTTTTTTTTTTTTTTTTTCGGTATGCGGGCCTCTCACTGTTGTGGCCTCTCCCGTTGCGGAGCACAGGCTCCGGACGCACAGGCTCAGCGGCCATGGCTCACAGGCCCAGCCGCTCCGCGGCATGTGGGATCTTCCCGAACCGGGGCACGAACCCACGTCCCCTGCATCGGCAGGTGGACTCCCAACCACTGCGCCACCAGGGAAGCCCCCTGTAGAGTTTTTATCATAAATGGGTGTTGAATTTTGTCAAAAGATTTTTCTGCATCTATTGAGATGATCATATGGTTTTTATTCTTCAATTTGTTAATATGGTGTATCACACTGATTGATTTGCGTATGTTGAAGAATCCTTGCATCCCTGGGATAAATCCCACTTGATCATGGTGTATGATCCTTTGAATGTGTTGTTGGATTCTGTTTACTAGTATTTTGTTGAGGATTTTTGCATCTGTATTCATCAGTGATATTGGTCTGTAATTTTCTTTTTTTGTAGTATCTTTGTCTGGATTTGGCATCAGGGTGATGGCAGCCTCATAGAATGAGTTTGGGAGTGTTCCTTCCTCTGCAGTTTTTTGGAAGAGTTTGAGAAGGATGGGTGTTAGCTCTTCTCTAAATGTTTGATAGAATTCACCTGTGAAGCCATCTGGTCCTGGACATTTGTTTGTTGGAAGATTTTTAATCACAGTTTCAATTTCATCACTTGTAATTGGTCTGTTCATATTTTCTATTTCTTCCTGGTTCAGTCCTGGAAGGTTATACCTCTCTAAGAATTTGTCCATTTCTTCCAGGTTGTCCATTTTATTGGCATAGAGTTGCTTGTAGTCTCTTAGGACGCTTTCTATTTCTGCGATGTCTGTTGTAACTTCTCCTTTTTCATTTCTAATTTTATTGATTTGAGTCCTCTCCCTCTTTTTCTTGATGAGTCTGGCTAATGGTTTATCAATTCTGTTTATCTTCTTAAAGAACCAGATTTTAGTTTTATTGATCTTTGCTATTGTTTTCTTTGTTTCTATTTCATTTATTTCTGCTCTGATCTTTACAATTTCTTTCCTTCTGCTAACTTTGGGTTTTGTTTGTTCTTCTTTCTCTAGTTCCTTTAGGTGTAAGGTTAGTTAGTTTATTTGAGATTTTTCTTGTTTCTGGAGATAGGCTTGTATAGCTATAAAGTTCCCTCTTAGAACTGCTTTTGCTGCATCCCAAAGGTTTTGGATTGTCGTGTTTTCATTGTCATTTGTCTCTAGGTACTTTTTGATTTCCTCTTTGATTTCTCCAGTGATCTCTTGGTTATTTAGTAACATATTGTTTAGCCTCCGTGTGTTTGTGTTTTTTATATTTTTTCCCTGTAATTCGTTTCTAATCTCATAGCATTGTGGCCAGAAAAGATGCTTGATATGATTTCAATTTTCTTAAATTTACTGAGGCTTGATTTGTGACCCAAGATGTGATCTATCCTGGAGAATGTTCCATGCGCGCTTGAGAAGAAAGTGTAATCTGCTGTTTTTGGATGGAATGTGCTATAAATATCAATTAAATCTGTTTGGTCTGTTGTGTCATTTAAAGCTTCTGTTTCCTTATTTATTTTCATTTTGGATGATCGGTCCATTGGTGTAGGTGAGGTGTTAAAGTCCCCCACTATTATTGTGTTACAGTTGATTTCCTCTTTTATAGCTGTTAGCAGTTGCCTTATGTATTAAGGTGCTCCTTTGTTGGGTGCATATATAGTTATAATTGTTATATCTTCTTCTTGGATTGATCCCTTGATCATTATGTAGTGTCCTTCCTTGTCTCTTGTAACATTCTTTATTTTAAAGTCTATTTTATCTGACATGAGTATTGCTACTCCAGCTTTCTTTTGATTTCCATTTGCATGGAATATCTTTTTCCATCCCCTCACTTTCAGTCTGTATGGGTCCCCAGGTCTGAAGTGCATCTCTTATAAACAGCATATAGATGAGTCTTGTTTTTGTATCCATTCAGCAAGCCTGTGTCTTTTGGTTAGAGCATTTAGTCCACTCACGTTTAAGGTAATTATCGATATGTATGTTCCTGTGACCATTTTCTTAATTGTTTTGGGTTTGTTTTTGTAGGTCCTTTTCTTCTCTTGTGTTTCCCACTTAGAGAAGTTCCTTTAGCATTTGTTGTAGAGCTGGTTTGGTGGTGCTGAATTCTCTTAGCTTTTGCTTGTCTGTAAAGCTTCTGATTTCTCCATCGAATCTAAATGAGATCCTTGCCGGGTACAGCAATCTTGGTTGTAGGTTCTTCCCTTCCCTCACTTTAAGTATATCATGCCACTCCCTTCTCGCTTGTAGAGTTTCTGCTGAGAAGTCAGCTGTTAACCTTATGGGAGTTCCCTTGTATGTTATTTGTCGTTTTTCCCTTGCTGCTTTCAATAATTTTTCTTTGTCTTTAATTTTTGCCAATTTGATTACTATGTGTCTCGGCATGTTTCTCCTTGGGTTTATGCTATATGGGACTCTCTGCACTTCCTGGACTTGGGTGGCTATTTCCTTTCCCATGTTAGGGAAGTTTCTGACTCTAATGTCTTCAGATATTTTCTCGGGTCCTTTCTCTCTCTCTTCTCCTTCTGGGACCCCTATAATGCGAATGCTGTTGCGTTTAATGTTGTCCCAGAGGTCTCTTAGGCTGTCTTCATTTCTTTTCATCTTTTTTCTTTATTCTGTTCTGCAGCAGTGAATTCCACCATTCTGTCTTCCAGGTCACTTATCCGTTCTTCTGCCTCAGTTATTCTGCTATTGATTCCTTCTAGTGTAATTTTCATTTCAGTTATTGTATTGTTCCTCTCTGTTTGTTTGTTCTTTAATTCTTCTAGGTCTTTGTTAAACATTTCTTGCATCTTCTCGATCTTTGCCTCCATTCTTTTTCCGAGGTCCTGGATCATCTTCACTATCATTATTCTGAATTCTTTTTCTGGAAGGTTGCCTATCTCCACTTCATTTAGTTGTTTTTCTGGGGTTGTATCTTGTTCCTTCATCTGGTACATAGTCCTCTGCCTTCTCATCTTGTCTGTCTTTCTGTGTATGTGGATTTTGTTCCACAGGCTGCAGGATTGTAGTTCTTCTTGCTTCTCCTGTCTGCCCTCTCGGGGAGATAATTTTAAACTATGTAAATATCCTGTTTCTCATCATACTTCTACCCATTCGTCTTAGCACCTGATGATGATTCTTGCTTGCATCAGTTGTTCATATACTGATTGCAAAATTGTCATTCCTTTCCTATGTATTAGTTGGTGTTCTATGAAAAACTTTTCTTTGCCCCTGTTTACTTATTTGCTTATTTGTTAGTGTGGACTCATGGATTCTTATGCTACTGATTTTTTTTTCTTGTGTTAAAATACATGTAACATAAAATTTACTATCTTAGCCATTTTTAAGTGTGCAATCCAGTGGTGTTAAATACATTCACATTCACATTGTTGTGCAACCATCACCACCGCCCATCCCCATAACTCTTTTCATCTTGTAAAACGGATACCCATTGAACAATAACTCCCATTTCCCCACTCTTCCCAGCCCCTGGCAACCACTATTCTATTTTCTGTCTCTATGATTTTGACTACTCTAAGTACCATGTGTAAGTGGAATCATATAATATTTGTCTTTTTGTGTCTGGCTTATTTCGCTGAGAGTAATATCCTCAAGGTTCATGCACGTTATAGCAGGTATTATTAGTACTTCATTCCATTTAAAAGCCGAATAATATTCCATTGTATGGATGAACCACATTTTGCTTATCTGTTCATCTATGATCGACACTTAGGTTGCTTCCACATTTTAGCCGTTGTGAGTAATGCTACTGTGAATAGCATTTAAATCCCCTGGAAGTCACTTCAGCCAGAAGGGCAGGGGCTGGAACAGTTGGGGGCAGGTGCAACAGCCGTGGCCTCCTACCTCTCTGCCTGCTCCTCTGTGATCAGAAGCATCATTCAGAGCCGATTCCCAGTTTTTGGAGGACAGGGTCCTTTTTGCCCACCCTAGGTCCTGCAAGATGCTCCAGGGACACATGCACAGCTGCCTCCTGGGTCCTGGGGTGGGGAATGGGTAGCTGTTCCTGTGCTAAGAGCTGAGAGCAGTTTAACCCTCCAAATCTTCCCCTGGAAGTTGCAAGGCTTCAGCAGACTGCAGACTTCCAGAATAGTTACATTGGGCACATTCTGCCAGTGCAGTAGTTGCCCAGGCGGGAGAGGGGTTCCCGGTGCTGCCGGCTCTGCCATCCTTCCAGGAGCCTGTCCAGTTGCTTTTGATATTGATCTTATAGCTAGACAATCTGCTAAACTTAAAAAAATTAATACACTTTGTCTTATAGAGCAGTTTTAGGTTTACAGAAAGATGGCACAGGGAGTTCCTGTTTAGCCATTTCGCTCCCCCTCCCACCCCATTTCCCCTATTATTAATATCTTGCATTAATTTGGTACTTTTTAAATACAATTGATGAGCTAATATTGATACATTATTATCATCCAAAGTCCATAGTTTACGTTCAGATTCACTCTTTGTGTTGTACATTCCGTGGGTTTTGACACATGTATACAACATATGTCCATCATTACTCTATCATGCAGAATAGTTTCACTGCTCTTAAAATCCTCCATGGTCCGCCTATTCATCCTCCCCCCTCCCCCATCCCCTGGGAACCACTCCAGTATGTCATGTAGTTAGAACCATACAGTCTGTAGCCTTTTCAGATTGGCTTCTTTCACTTAGTAATATGCATGTAAAGTTTCTTCATATCTTCATGTACCAGTTTGTTTATCCATTGCCTATGGAAGGACATCTTGGTTGCCTCCAAGTTTTAGCATTATGAATAAACCTTCTATAATTATTCCTGTGCAGGTTTTTGTGTGGACATGTTTTCAGCTCATTTCAGTAAATACCAAAGAGCATATGGTTGGCTCATATGGTGAGAGTATATTAGTTTTGTAAGAAACCACCAAACTGTCTTCCAAAGTGGCTGCTCCATTCTGCATTCCCACCAGCAGTGATGAGGGTTCCTGTTGCTCCACAGCCTCACCAGCATTTGGTGCTGTCAGTGTTCCGGGTTTTGGCCATTCCGATAGGTGTGTAGTGATATCTCATTGTTTTAATTTGTAATTTCCTAATGACGTGTAATGCTGAACATCTTTTCATGTATCTATTTGCCATGTGTATATCTTTGGTGAGGTGTGTATTCAGATCTTTTGCACATTTTAAATTTGGGTTGTTGTCTTATTGTTGAGTTTTAGAAGTACCTTGTATATTTTAAATAGCAACCCTTTGTCAGCTATGTATTTTACAAAGATTTTCTCTCAGTCTGTGGCAAGCTCAGGTCTGGCTGCTCTCCGCTCAAAAACCAATACTTGAGAGGCAAATGTTGTAAGAAAGGAAAGGTTGCTTTAATCAGAAGGCTGGCAATGTGGGGAGAAGGTGGGCTCATGTTCCCTGAATCAACTCCAGAGATTCTGCTCAGCCCTGACAGGTTTTAAAGGGGAAAAGGGGAAAGAATCTCAGTGAACCATCAAGGCAGGAGGTCAAGCTCTGTGTCCTCTCGTTGTGTGCAGGCTGGCTGACTCCTCATGAGCTTTCTTCAGATGTTGTCTTGCCCACACGACCTGCCTGCAGGATTGCTAAGGGGGTTGCTGGGGGTAGACAGCTAGTCACTCTTTAACTGCTCAGTTCTTAATTCCTACTTCTTTTCGTCCAGGGAAAGGACCGACAGGTTAGGCAAGGCATGGTGTGCATTCAGTAGAGCGTGAGTCAGGAGTTAGGTTAAATGTCACCTAGTGACCTCATTTCTGTAAGGTTTGAGGGCAACAGAAATGGGCAAACAGGAAAGGGTCAAAAGAGCTCCTTACATTTTCATTCTGTCGACAATGTCTTCTGCAGAGCCAGAGTTTTTCGTTTTAATGAAGTACAGCCTATCAGTGTTTTCTTTCATAGATTGTGATTGGAGTGTTATATCTAAAAAGTTTTCACCAAACCCAAGGTCACCTAGAGTTTCTCCTATGTTATGTTCTAGGAGTTTTATAGTCTTGTGTTTTACATGAAAAGACAAAAATCTGTGATTCATTCTGAGTTAATTTTTGTGAATGGTGTAAGGTCTGTATCTAGATTTATTTATGTTTTATGTGCTGTTCGGTGTTCCATTACCATTTGTCAGAGACTCTCCTTTCTCCATTGGATTGCCTTTGCTCCTTTGCCAGTGGTTACTTGACAGTATTTGTGTGGGTCTGTTTCTTGGCTCTCTATTCTCCATTGATCTATCTGTGTATTCTTTCACTGATACCACACAGTCCTGATGACCGTAGCTTTACAGTAAGTCTTGAAGTCGGGTAGTGTCAGTTTTCCAACTTTATTCCCCTTAAATAGTGTGTTTTCTATTCTGTTTCTTTTGCCTCTGCATAAAACTTTGGAATCTGTTGATATCTATGAAATGATTTGCTGAAATTTTGATTGAGATTGTGTTGCATATATAGATCAAGTTGGGAAGATCTTTTGATTCTTTTATCATAATTTTATAGTTTCCCTCTTATAGATCTTGTATATATATTTTTAGATTTATACCTAAGTACTTAAAATTATTTTTGGTGCTAACATAATTGGTATTGTGATTTTAATTTCAGAATCTAATTGTTCATTGCTGGTAGGAAAACAGTTGTCTTTTGTATATTAACCTTCTATCCTGCAACGTTGCCGTAATTGCTTAGTAGTTCCAGGAGTTTTTTGGTCGGTTCTTTGGGATTTTCTACATAGATAACCATGTAATCTGTGAACAAAGACAGTTTTATTTCTTCTTCCCCAATATGTATACCTTTTATTTCCTTGTCTTATCTTATCGCATTAGCTAGGGCTTCCAGTATGAAGTTGAATACAAGTGGTGAGAGTAGACATTCTTGTTCCTGATTCAGCAGGAAAGCGTCTAGTTTTTCTCACCATTAAGTGTGATGTTAGCTGTGGGTTTTTTCTGGCTGCTGTTCATCAAGTTGAGGAACTTCCCCTCTGTTCCTAGTTTGCTGAAAGTTTTTTTTTTTTAGTCATGAATAGGTGTTAGATTTTGTCAAATATTTCTTCTACAGCTATTGATATGATCATGTGATTTTTTTTTCTTCTTTAGAAAAGAAGTTGATTTGATAGATTGCATTAATTGATTTTTGAATGTTCAACCAGCCTTTCATACCTGGGATAGATCCCACTTGTTTGTGATATGTAATTCTTCTTATACATTGTTGGATTTGATTTGCTAATATTTTATTGAGGATTTTTTATATCTGTGCTACTGAGAGATATTTATCCCTAGTTTTCCTTTCTCATAATGTCTTTGTCTGTTTTTGGTATGCTGTCCTCATCGAATGAGTTAGGCAAAATTCCCTCTGTTTCTGTTCTTCGGAAGAGACTGTAGAGATGGTACAATTTCTTCCTTAGATGTTTGGTGGAATTCACCAGCGAATCCATGTGGGTAACTCTTTTTACTCTAATTAATTGCTGGTAGATTCTTTTGGGTTTTCTCTGTAGACAATCATATCACTTGTAAATGACGTATTTTTCCTTTCAATCCATAGGCCTATAGTTTATTTTCTTGTCTCATTGCCCTGGCTAAGACTTCAGTGTTCTGCTTAGCAGACGTGGTAATAGTGCCATGTTTGTCATATTTCCTGATTTTAAAGGGGAATGCTTCTAATATTTCTCCATTAAGAATGACATTTGGGAATTCCCTGGTGGTCCAGTGGTTAGGACTCTGCACTTCCACTGCTGGGGGCCTGGGTTCAGTCCCTGGTCAGGGAACTAAGGTCCCACAAGCTGTGTGATGTGGATGAAAAAAAAAAAAAGAATGACATCTCCTGTAGGTTTTTGGTAATTATCCCTTTTCAGGTTAACAAAGCTCTTTTCTCTTCCTAGTCTGCTAAGTTGTTTTTTCTCTCTGTTGTGAATGGGTGTTGTATTTTAGCAAATGATCTTTCTATCTCTATTGAGATGATTATACATTTATCTCCTTTATCTGTTAATATTGTAGATAATTATTGTAGATTTTTCTAATGTTAAAACACCTTTGCATTTCTGGATAAACCTCACTTAGTATTGGTATATCTCTACTGTATGTAGTTTCCCAATATTTAATTTAGAGTTTTGCATCTGTGTCCATTAATGAACAGCCTGAAATTTTTACCATATCCCTCTTGTCTGGTTTGTTGAGAAGCTTATGCTGAGTTCCCAAAATGAACTAGGGAAAGTGTTCCTTCCTCTTTCTATTTCCTAGGAGAGTTTGTGTAAGGTTAGAATGATTGTTCTTGATAATTTAGTAGAATTCACTTACAAAATGTCTAGACTTGGAGTTCTTTTTCTGGGCAAAGTTTATGCTTTTTACGTATATCTTTAGTAGTTGTAGGACTATTCAGGCTCTTTATTCTTGAGGCAGTTTCAATACGTTAATTTTCTGAGTAATTTGTACATATTGTCTAAGTTTTCAAATGTATTGCATGAATTTTTCTTATCTTCTCTTTACTTTTTAATTTCCACTAAAGCTATAGTCATACCGCTCTTTTTGTTGCTAATGTTGTTTATTTGTACTTTCACTCTTTGTATTAACATGTCTTGCTGAGTTGGTGGCTCAAAACAGCACGTTTATCACCTCGCAGTTTCTGTGGGTCAGGAGTCCAGGCATGGCTGAGCTGGGCCCTCTGCTTCGGGATTTCCCCGGGTTGCAGTCAGGATGCTGGCCAGGGCTGGGGCCTTACCTGAGCATTGACTGAGGGTCTGCCCCAGGCGTGTGTGGTTGTTGGCAGGTTTCCATCCCTTGCGGATTGTCAGCCTCCGGCCCCATTTCCTTGATGACCGTTGGCTGGAGCCACCCTTTGTTTCCTGCCACGTGGGCTTCTGTATGGCGGCTCCATGAGAGCCAGCAAGGGAGGGATCAGTAGAGCCAGGGAGTCTGTCTGCCAGCCAGGTGGGAGCTGGAAGCAGCAACCATCAACTGTGCAGGGATCAGCTGGCTACAAACAGGACACGGGGCTGCCGCTCGAGAGGGATGACACAGGCTGGGTGCCTGGAGGCGAGTGAGCGTCATGGGGGGCGGATCACCCTAAAGGCTGTATTCATACCTTCACCTCTAGTCCTTTCAGAGAACCAGGTCTTCTTTGGAAGTACCAGTTAGACCTGTGATGGATCTTCTTTGTCCTCTGAATGTATTTTCTCTCTCATTTTTTGTTTATTTTAAAATTTTCATTTATGTGATTTACTCAAGCCTGTGTCACTGACCTTGTTTTCGGTGATATTGATCCTGTTTGTAGCTGCTTCTAATGTGGGTTCGTCCCTGAGGTTTTCCTCTCCTTAATTTCTTCTTTTCACTGCCACTTTGTTCCCCTCCTGTGGCCTGTAATCGCTGCTTCTTCGACCTTGTATCTCCTCCCTGAACTGTTTGTTTTTACGTATTTTTAAGGAAGACCATGCTCGTTCTCTTGAGGCCGTAGAGTGGGGGGAATGGGGGTAGCAGGTAAGTTGCTGTTTTGCTGGACTGTTCATTGGGCATGTTCATCCTGCTGTGTTCCAGGGAGACCCTCGAGCGGGGCCTGCAGTTCTGTCGGCAGAAGCAGAGGCCTGATGGCTCCTGGGAAGGGTGAGTGATGCCTGTGGGTGCAGATGCGTGTGGGGTGCTTGTGCTGCCCCAGGGGTTTCTGGACATGTTCCTGGTGGGCCTTGCTCCTTTCTGAATGCCCAGCCTCCCCCGGTGGTGACTGCTCAGCGTGCTGCTAAGGCAGTGTGGCTGAGGGCATTGGAAGGGCGCGGTGGCCTGGTGGCTCCACCCCTCCTCTGGCTTTGGATCCGTTCTCATCTGGCTTTGGATCCAGCACGTGGAGCCGCCCACGGAGGCCAGGTTGGGTAGGTCTGTCTTAGTGCTGAGGCCTTGTGGATGCTTTTCCTGAAGACAGCCGCAGCCCCCCGTACACCCCCATGCTGGAGGGAGACCCTGCGCCCGCTGTGAACGAGGACTCAGGGGCCGGGCGCTGTCCCCTTCTTCCTCCAGCTCCTGGGGGGTGTGCTTCACCTACGGCACCTACTTTGGGCTGGAAGCCTTCGCCTGCATGGGGCACACTTACCGCGACGGGTGAGTGTGGACATTCCCACCTTGGCGGGATGGGGGTCTTCTCAGCATGACACTCTGCTGGGGGTGATTCTCCCTTTGTTGTTTGATTTTGGGGGTGTTCTTACATGTTTTTAAACAGTGAGATAAGATCAGGATTCCAGAAAATGTATGAGCCACTGTGCCTCACTGCTCTGCGCAGCCCCTGGGCTCGTGTGGGGGAGGGAAGCCTCTGGCCCTCTGCCCTCCCCCAGCTCACCCGCCCATACCCAAGCCCCACACCCAAGTAGGAGCTGGAGCGGCCCGAGGCCAGGACACTGGCTGAGAGAAGGGAGGAGGCCTAGGGTCAGCTGTCTCCAGACACCTCCCCGAGGGCTGCTTTGCTGGTGGGTCACGTCCAGGAGGCCATCTGCAGATGCACGGCATCTCCCTTTACCTTCCAACAGCCCTGCGGTGCCGGCACCTCTGTCCTCCTTCACGTCCCACGGTGGGCTGGGCCTGAGTGCGGGGGCCCACGCACCCCTCTCTGTGACCCTGAGGGGCCTGGCCAGGGCGAGAGGGGGGGCAGGGACTTCGCCCGGCATGATGGTGTCTCTTGTCTTGCTGGTCTCTGCAGGACTGCCTGTGCAGAGGTCTCCCAGGCCTGCGACTTCCTGCTGTCCCGACAGATGGCAGATGGAGGCTGGGGGGAGGACTTCGAGTCCTGTGAGCAGCGGTGCTATGTGCAGAGCGCCCGGTCCCAGATCCACAACACGTGCTGGGCCCTGATGGGGCTGATGGCCGTCAGGTGGGGGCAACAAGGCCTCTCCCAGAGCCGCGGGGCTGGGCGAAGGAAGGGCGGTGAGCCGGCAGCCTGGGCGGGCACGGCAGCTGAGCTCCGAGTGCAGCAGTGCAGCAGTGGGAGGACGCGAGGCCTGCGGGGCCCCCTCAACAGGCTCCCAGGGCGAGGTGGCAGGTCCTGCAAAGAGGCCCCGCGACAGGGACAGCCAGGGGAGCAGGGCCGTCAGCAGTGTGAGGTGTGGCAGCACCTGCTCTGTGTCCACAGCCGGCCCTAAGCCACACACGTGCTCAGGCACGTGTGCACAACACACACACGCAGACGTGTGCACGCAGACGTGCACACGGTGTCCCAGTCTGTGCTGGGACCCCTGGGAAATCTCCCTAAAGCCCCCTCAAAGGAAGGTCAGGTAGTGTGGGCAGGAGCGGGCAGGCTGAGCTCCGTCTTGAGCCATCGAGCCTTCTGGTGTCTCACCAGGCCGGGACGAGCAAGCTTAGCACATGTGGCTTCGGTGGCCCTCAGAGGGCCCTGAAGACCAGTGGCCGGGTGGACAGGAGAGCATCCCCTCGTGGCAGGGACTGCCGCCCGGCCACGCGTGGGCTGCCCTCCTGCCCGCTCGCCTCTGCCCCGGTGGCATTTGCTGCTCCTCGGGGTGTCTGGTGGGCCGACTGTTACCGGCGGGTCTGTCTGTCATCGTGCAGCGTTTCACATCCTTGTCCCTGCGCTTGGCTGCGTGAGGGTGAGGACGCAGGTCTGTCCGCAGCCGGAGGGGGGCTCGTGCAGAGTGGTTGTGGGAGTGTTCAGTGCCCGTCTCCCTGCAGGCACCCTGACGTAGCGGCCCTGGAGAGAGGAGTCAGCTACCTGCTTGGAAAGCAGCTGCCCAATGGCGACTGGCCCCAGGTACGAGTGGGGCCGTGGGTGGGGTTGCACCTTGGGGATTTGAGAGTCACAAACACCACCGGTGAGTGGCCTGTGTTGGAAGCAGGTCTGTGATGGTGGCAGGGCCTGAAAGCCTGGGCCGTTTGCAACTGAAGCACTGGCTTGGCGGCAGGGCTGGTGGCGTCGGGGAAGGAGCTGGCGGGGGAGAAGCCCACGGGCCAGGACACCCTTGGGCTGATCCTGACAGCCCCTCACTCAGAAGGAAGTGTGGAAGGGCATGGGGTCACAAGGTCACGTGAGGCTGGCCCCGCCTTGGATGAGTCCGGGGTTGGTGGGGCTGCGAGGGGCTGGTGGCCCGGGCTGGAGGGTTTGTTGCAGGGCCTGGGGTCCAAGAGCTGGGGTGGTGGTAGGCCCCGCCTGCTGAGGTCAGCCGGCCAGCCCTCCAGCCAGGGTCTCGGTTCAGGGAGCTGTCCAGCCACCTGGTGGAGACGTTGTGTTCATTCCCTGTGTCCTTTCAGGACAACATCGCTGGGGTCTTCAACAAGTCCTGTGCCATCAGCTACACGAGCTACAGAAACATCTTCCCCATCTGGGCCCTTGGGCGCTTCTCCCGCCTGCACCCCGAGAGTGCCCTCGCCGGCCACCCTTGAGAGCACGTCTGGTCACGCAAGTTCCAGGCGAGGCTGGGGCATCTCAGAGGGGCCGAGGCAGCCCCCTCCCTGCCCGCTTCGGCGGAAGCGCTGAGCCTGGGCCTGTGGCACGGGCAGGGCTGGTGCCTTCAGACTTGATTTTCAGCATAGCGTTAGTTCTGAGAACAGTTGGTAGAGCTCGGGAGAGGGAAGGAACTGGATGAGCCGTGAGGGTGGGTAAAGCACAGTGCGCTCCGTGGTACCGCCTGGCGTGGTACATGTCCTCTCTGTGGGCGCGGGGCTGGGAGGGCTTTCCTGACCAGTGACTGAGTCCTCAGGAGCAGAGCAGCTGTGCCTCGTCTGCGACCTGCCTCGGGCCCTCGAGGACCGGCTCTTCCTGTCTCTGTCTCTGGCTGAGGGATGGGACAGCTGCCTGGAAAGGCCTGGCAGGAGAGGCTGGGCCTGCCTGTTCACCGTGGCGGCTCAGGCTCAGTGGGGATCGGGGACCAGACGCTGCAGGCCGGCCTGCCCCGGGTCTCGAGCTCGCCAGCGCCGCGTCATGGCTCAGCCGGCCCGTGGGGCGCCAGCATCGCTACCTCAGAGGTGGCAGGCGTCTTGTAGTGACAGATGGGAGGCCGAGCGTAAGGAAGGGTGAGGGGTCGTTAATGGCCACGCAGCAGTGGGACCCTGATGTGTGTTGGGGACACCCCTCACCCCCCTTTGTGCTCCAAGCTGCAGGGAGGGTCACATTTCCAGGGTGCTGCCTCTCAGGTGGTGAGCCTCTGAATTCCCCTCTGGCTTCTAAACCCGTCTGGCTTAGCGTGTGTGGACTTGGGGCTCAGGATGGAAAATCCAAACCCTGGAATTGCCTCTGACCTACGAGGATGAGCAGGAGTGTGGCTGTGAGGGTCACTGAGAGCGTCGATGAGGGTCAAACCCAGGCCTGGTGTCGCCCCAGGGGCCCACCTGCTTCTCGTCCCCCCCAGGGCCTTCTCCTTCTGCTGTTCCTCTGTGCCTCTCCCTGTCTGACGGCTGCCCTGGCTGCGCGGCCCCAGTGCACCACCCTCCCTCTGACAGCCAGAGAGACGCCTGGGTGCCCCCCTGCTCCCGCCACCCCTGCCCAGACCCTTAGGGTGCTCTCCGAGGTTTGCACCACGTGGCCTTGCTTCCGCAGCTCTCGTGGCCCCCGAGCGCTCTCCCTGACTCTGCCTGGGGCTCGCCTGCGTCCAGCCTTTGCCTGAGCTGCCCCCCACTGCCCTCCTGCCCCAGGTGGTGCTCTACCTGCTCTGAGCCCCGCAGGGCCTGGGCGCGCATATGCGCTGGCAGGTCCTGCTGGCTCCACCGGCTGCCACACTGTGGAACGTAGCGGGTGTTCAGCTGGCGCTAGTTGGATGTCAGCACTTGCCCCAGATGTTTTTAAACTAGGGTTTATTTTGCTGAGGAAGCTGCGCTGGGCCCCTTTGAGATCTGTCAGGGTTACTCTTGCACCAGCAGCGCAGACGGTGATTTCCAACGGTCTGCTTCTTGCAGTGGTCAATGCCCAGCCATGATCAGATCACTGGACGAAACATAAAGCTTCTGGGAAAGAAATGAAAATCAACTGTTACACTGAAACATTATGGAAGGTCACCTATCTTACCAGCTACCTTAATACACAGACATTTGAGCCCCTTAGGCAGAGGCTTGTCGTGCATGTGTTTTGTTTCATCCTGGAAACCGTCATAGATTGGGGTCTCTCGTGCCCCGTGTTGGACCACCACCCCTCAGTCTCAGGGAACAAGAGAAATTGTTCCAAGATAAGCAGGATGCACCTCTAGTTATTTGAGGGGAAAATATTTGCCTCAACCTGATTAAAAGTCAAGTTCTCTGTCCTGGGAGAATGATTAACATGTCTTGAATTCAAATTGTTTTATTTTTGGTTATCAGGAGCAAATTTTGAATGTTGTGCTGGGAAGCTTTCTCTGGAGCCAGATTAGCTTTTCTTGTTCAGCAGGATGTAAACTTCAGATCTGACCCTTTGAGGGATTCTCTAACTGGAAATGCTTAACTCACAATGGAAACTTATCTCCAAGAAAATACTTTCCTTACTGAACATAACCAATGTCGATATGTAGATTTAAATTTTATTCAGACAATAAAAATGTTTGAACAATTGATACAATCAACTGTTGCTTCCTCATTCTTCTCTCAACTCTCAGCAGCTAATTATAGGTTAATTGGTCAGCTTGATTTATTTTCATCTCTCCATCTGCAATATAAAGTTTTATTTATAAGGCTAGAAACACAAGACAAGGGGACACAAAGGCAAGAAAGTTAGAGGGGACTGGCAGGGATGTCACACATGAGGTACCTGCCAGGGGCTTGATTCTCTTGCTGTTGTTGGCCTCCAAAGTCAGTGCTCAGCTTTCTCACTGATTGTGGGAAGGGGGCGTCTGGGCTGCGCCTCTCCACAAGGCGTCTGGTCACAGCAGAATTCACAAGAACCGCCCTCGCAAGTGGCAGCCGTAGGAAGCTGAAGACGCAGCTCCGAAGAGCTCGGTAAACTTACTAGGGGCACTGGGGCAGCATGTCTTGACCTTGGGCTCCCCTCAAAGACATGTGCCTGGCATTTTCACTTGGAATTTCTGGTGCTGTTCTGAAAACCCTCTTTCCTCACTCAGGATTAGGGTGATAGCGATAACTTCAGAGTTACTTGTTTTCTTCTGGGAAAATAATTCAACCAATAGTTTCTATGTGATGACTATTATTGGTATGTGACTTGCAGCTTTCCTCCCAGGGCAGTGGTGCCCCAGGGGCCATTTGAGACCCGTGCTGCACATGGTGGAGAACAGCTACTTTGGTGGCTTTAGGCAGCCTCTGATGCCTGTCCCACGGCCAGGCCTCTTGTGCAGGATGCAGCGAGCCTGAGGCCTCGTGTTCCCTGATGCCCCTGGTTCTTGGGAAGGTAGGGGAGCAGGGCTTGCCCTTGGGCCCTCTAGGAATAGGTGAGCGTTGAAGCGGCCTGACGGTGGCCAGACGACTTAAAACATCAAACAGAGCTTCAGTGGCCTGTTGGATAATACTGAGTGGTCCAACACGTGTCATCTGAGACCTAGAAAAGCGGGAGGGAGGGTGGGAGGGAGGCAGAAAAACATTGGAAGAAACCATGGCTGAAATTTTCCCAAACACAAGACGTGTAAGCCCACAGATCCGTGAACCTCAGCAGACAGACCAAAAACCCCACCAAAACCCACTTTAAGGCTCATGATAATCTGATGAAGACCAAGGATGAATAAATCTTAAAAGCAAACGAAACAGGCACGTTATGTACTGGTGAGCAAAGACAAGGATGACAAGCAACTTCTCATCAGGAACAGACATGCCGGAATGATGTCTTCAAAGTGTTGAAACCTTAAATTCCATATTCAAAGAAAACAGAAATGAAGGCAGAGTGGACCTTTTCCAGACAAACCAACGCTGAAGGAATCATCCAGCAGCCTTGCCTTACGAGAAATGTTCAGTTGTTTAGGTGTGGGAAAGAGATACTGGGTGGAAGCTGATCTTCAGAGAATGAGGAGCACCAGGTGGGAAGTGTGTGGTAAATATAGAAGCTTTCCCCCTTTGTCTAAAAGATTTCTTCTTTAAAATTAACTTTTTTTTTTTAATTAATTAATTTTTGGCTACGTTGGGTCTTCGTTGCTCCACGTGGCTTTCTCTAGTTGTGGTGCGCGGGGGCTACTCTTTGTTGCGGTGCACGGGCTTCTCATTGCGGTGGCTTGTTGCGGAGCATGTGCTCTAGGCACACGGGCTTCGGTAGTTGTGGCACGTGGGCTCAGTAGTTGTGGCGCACAGGCTTAGTTGCTCTGCAGCAGTGGAATCTTCCCGGAACAGGGCTCGAACCCATGTCCCCTGCATTGTCAGGCAGAGTCTTAACCACTGTGCCACCAGGGAAGTCCCTAAAATTAACTTTTAAAAGCAAAAATAATAATGGTGGTTTTAACATAAGAAGTAAAAGGTATGACAACACAAAGGATATTGAAGGAGGATGGAGGCTCCTACCTCGTGTAGAAGTGGTATGCTACGTAAAGGTAGACTGTGATAAGCAGAAGAAACCTACTGTAAACCCTAGAGGAAACCACTAAAAAAGAAAGAGGTACAGCTGGTAAACTAATAAAGGAGGTAAAATAACCCTCCTAAAATAAAAGAAGGCGAGAAAAAGAAGACAAAGGACAGATGGGACAAATAGAAAACAAATAAGATAATAGGCTTAAACCCAACTCTTATGGACTGAATTGTGTCCCCCCCCCCCCAAACTCATATGATACTGCATCTGGAGATGGGGCCTTTAAGAAGATAATTAAGGTTAAATGAGGTCCTAAGGGTGGGTCCCTGATCCAGTAGAACTGGTGTCCTTGTAAGAGAGAGAGACACCAGGAACGCACACACAGAGGAAAGACCACATGAGGACCCAGGGTGGGCCGTCTGCACACAAGTAGAGAGGCCACAGGAGGGACCAGCCCTGCCAGTACCCTTGTCTTGGACTTCTAGCTTCCAGAACTGTGAGAAAATAAATGTTGTTTAAGCCACCCAGTCTGTGCTGGTTTGTTATGGCAGCCCTAGAAGACTAATACACCAACCATTTAAATAATTTTATTAACTGTAAAGGGCCAAGCACTCTGGTTAAAAGGCAGAGATTTTAACTACAGATTGTTAACATTGGATGAAAAAGCATGACCCATCAATGTTGGCCATAGAAATTTTTAGTGTAAAGATACAGACAGGATAAAAGTGAAAGTTTAGAAAAATACATAACATAAAAACACAAATAAGAAGAAAAAGTGCTATATTAATATCAGTAGATTTCAGGAAAAGGAATAGTACCAGAAATAAAAAGACATTTACTAACAAAAAAAATGTCAATTCATCAAGAAGGCATAGCAATCTTAAATGTATGTGCACCTAATAACAGAGCTTCAAATTACATGAAGCAAAAACTGGTGGAACTAAAGAAAGAATTAGACAAATACACAATTGAAGTGGGAGACTGTAATACTTGTCTCAGCAACTGTAGACAAAACCTTCAACCATCTTGAGGAATTGGCATCTGTACAGCTCCCAGCATTCTTTCCTAGTGCTCATTCACTAAGATAGGCCATATGCTGGATCATGAGACAAGTCTCAAGAAATTCAAAAGGATTGAAACTGTACAGAGTGTACTGTGACCACCGTGGAGTTAAATTAGAAATCAGTAACAAAAAGACTTAGAAAATCCCAAATATTTGGAAATGAAACAATACATTTCTAAATCATCTATAGTAAAAAATAAAAGCACAAGGGGAATTAGAAAATATTTCAAGCTGAATGAAAATAAAAACATGACGTCAAAATTTGTGGGATGTAGCTAAAGCTGTGCTTAGAGAAATGTTTACAGGCTTACATATTAATGCTGTAGATAAGGTTTAAAATCGATGATTGGGCTTCCCTGGTGGTGCAGTGGTTGAGAGTCCGCCTGCCGATGCAGGGGACACAGGTTCGTGCCCCGGTCTGGGAAGATCCCACATGCTGCGGAGCGGCTGGGCCCATGAGCCATGGCCGCTGAGCCTGCGCATCCGGGGCCTGTGCTCCGTAACGGGAGAGGCCACAGCAGTGAGAGGCCCGTGAAAAAAAAAAAAAAAAATCAATGATTTAATTGTCCATCTTAAGAATCTTAAAACCAAAGTAAGTAGAAGGAAGGATATACCAGACAAAAGGGTAGAAGTCAAATGTTACAGAAAACGTAAAAGAAGATCAATGAAACCAAAAGTTGATGCTTTGAGAAAAGTAACAAGCCTCTAGTCTGACCAAGTAAGAAAGAAAACAACCTATATCAGGAATACAAAAGGGTACCTCACTATAGATCCTGCAGAAATAAGTCGTCCAGCCTGCCCCCCTAAGCCTGGCCACCCTTTTCCCTGGATCACACGGTTCCCACATGCTCTGCTTTACATGCTCTGGCAAAAACCTGCTAACACTGTTTCTGCACTTTCACATTTGGTTTTCCGCCTCGGCTGGACCTATTAGTCCTCAGAGGCATAACACCTCAGAGAAGATAATAAGGAAATATGAGCTATGTAATGCCAATACTCCACAATGTAGATGATGTGGACAAATTCTTCAAAAGACACAGTTGTTGTCTAGATGGGCATGAGAAGAAATGGAAAACTTAAGTGACCTTATATCTATTTAAGAAATTGAATCAGAAACTAAAAGCTTTCCTGGAAGAAAACTTTAAGCTCACTGGCTTTGCTGGTGAATTTATCAACCATTTAAGAGAGAAATAGCAATGTAACACAACATCCAGAAAATGGAGGAGGGAACATTTTGCAACTCATTGTATAAGGTCAATATGACCTTGATAGCAAAACCAGACCAGGACATGACAAGAAAAGGAGATACAGATCAATTTCCCTCATGAATATAGAAAATACTTAAAATATTAGAAGTTGAATCCAGTGATGTGTTAGAAGGGAAGTGCATTATGACCAGGAAACTGGCAGGATGTTCCCAGGTCCATGGCTGGAGGGTACCACCTTGAGAGGGTTTTCTTGTGGGGGGGAAGAAATGGCATTGTAAGTGTGAGGGGAGGGGCCAGCGGAGGGGAGCTACTCACGCCCGGCCCTGCTCTCAGGAGGCTGGTGGGGCATCTGCCCTGGGGCCTTCCTCAGAGGCCGCTGTCCACGTTCCCGCTGACCTGTCAGCTCTGTCTTGGGGTGCAACCCTTCTCTGCAAATCCCACCCGAGATTGGGTGGGCGAAGTTACGCTAAGCTGTGAGTCTGGGGAAGGAAGGGCTGCGTTCTGCATGGAGGTTCCTCCCCCTCCCCCTGCCCTCGAGGCATCGAGGCGTCCACTGAAGGGGAGAGAAGACCCTGCTCCTGTTCTGGGCTGTGTCCTCAGGCAGAGCAGCAGGCGACCCACCTGCTGCCTTTGGAGCCAGGAAACAGTGCTGAGTTTATGCCCCTCCCGGGTAGTTAGTGGGAGTGGAGGGGGGTCACGGAGGTCACCCTGACCAAGGACTAGAATCTGGCTGGACTCTGCATGTGGTTGGTCCAGACGGCCCAGGGCCCTGGCCAGGGGTCCTCGGGTCCAGTAATGGTCAGTGTCCCTGACAATCAGTGCTGGTGGTCTGTGTGGGGACACTGACGTGCTGCCTGGACCCTCTGGACCAGGGGAGTGTCGTCGGCAGGTGGCCTCCAGCTGCCAGCCCCCTCGAGCCCGCTGGGGCTGCGTGGGCTGTGGGGGCCGTCGAGGGGCTCCCGGCCCGCCTTCCTTGCGTCCACGGTCTCCTCTCCCTCAGGGGTGTGGCCCAGAGTTCTCGCTGTTCCTGGGACATGCCAGAACCTTCCTATCTGGGCCTCGGCCTGAGCTGTTCCCTGCGCTGGGGTGCCCGTCCCGCGAGGTCGCAGGCGCCCCCTCCCCACCCTCCCGCCCCCTCCCCTCCGCTCCCTCGTGGCCGCGGGGCACCGCTGCTTTAAGGGCGACATCACAAGGCTGCGGAAGACCAGGGGTGTGGAACTCCGGGCTCTTCTCTTGGTGTTTCTGGAGTGCCCCTGGGCTCTGGATTTCCACCTCCATGGGGCCACGGGCCCGCACATGAGCACAGAGGACGCGGCCATGGCTGAGGGCAGCGAGCTGGTGAACAGGCTCATGATCGAGAACGCGGACCTCAGGAAGCAGGTGCGCCTCATGAAGGAGAACCAGGTGCTGAAGCGGCTGCTCAGTGAGAGCTGCCAGGAGAGCTGTGGGCACGGGGGCCGCGACCTGCTCATCCCCAAGGCGCCTGCCTACCCCGAGGCCTGCTCGCCTGGCAGTGCAGGTGAGCCCGGGCCTGTGTCCTCAGGCAGGTCCGCACCTGGGAGGAGGGCGGGCAGGTTACCCGCTTGGGCTGGTGGGGCTCTGTGTCCGTGGTGGCTGCCGAGGTGCTGTCACAGAGGCTACAAACAGCACGTCCAGGTCCACCAAGGTCAGTCCGGGGGTGCTGGCGGGCCCGGGCCGTGTGCGCCTCTCCTTTCCTGGGAGCCGGGCCCGCCGGGCCCGCTCAGCCCTCGTCCGGGGCAGCTTCGCCCGCCGCGCTGGCCGTCAGCCAAGGCCCGTCGCCTGGACCCCGCGACAGGAGCGGGAAGGGCGCCCAGGAGAGGGGAGCTGCAGCATCACCAGCAGGAAGTGAGTGAGGAACCATAAAGCAGCGCGCCCTGTGGGAGCCGCTGCAGAGGCCGTGACACTTGCTGTGAAAGTCAGTTGGCTGTGCTTTAAACATTTTCATATGTGGAGTATGATTTAGGGCGTGGTTGGAGCCCTGACCTTGGTCTGAGTGGTTGGGATGTGGACAGTGGGCCCCTGACCAGGCAACCTCCTTGTCCCTGGAGGTGGTGATCACTCACTGCCCAGTAGGGCAGGCAGAGTCCACACCCCAGCCCTCGCCTGGGGGTGCCCGCGCCCGTGGACCTGCCATCTCTTGGGATGAGCCCTTTTTTTCGACTGGGTGTGAGATGGTTTCCTTTCCTTTTGGAAGCAGTTGAAGCTGCTTCCAAAGCTGCTGCCAGTTCCGCAGCAGGATGCCCGGCTGCTCCGGGGACCTCCGTTGTGTGGTCACCTCCTGGAGTCCACCGAATGCCTGCTGCCACCCTGAGCAAGCAAGCCCATGTGGACGGTGGTGCCATCACCCATCAGCCCCCTGCACGCAGCTTGTGGGCGCAGGGCCCCGTGAGCGAGCGTGTCCCCAGGGTGCAAGGGTCCCTCACGGCATCTCCACACCTTCAGCCTCAGGGGGGCCTTGAGGAAGGAGCTCAGACAAGCAGGGGGTCCTCGTGGGGGATGGAGGGTAAAGGATGGGCAGCTGGAGAAACCCGGGGGCCCTGCCGGAGCTCAGGACACACACTTGTCCCCAGGCGCTTGCTGAGGAGGGGCTTGGCCTCACGGTGCTGTGTCCCGCGTGTGACGCCTGCAGAGCGTCCGTGCCGCCTTCGCAGCCTTCGAGGGACGCCTAGTGCACAGAGGCTCATGAGGCACTTGTCCCAAGGCCTCGTCTGCACTGTGACAACTGTCAACAGTCACCTGCCTTGTGCCGCTCTGTCACCCTTCATCCCAAGAATGGAGTTGTGCCAGGGCCTACCCTCAGGGCTCAGAGCCATCCACGTGGTCAGCCGGGCACAGGCTCTCTGGGCACCCCCTCACTGGGCCGGAAGGGTGGGCTGCGGGCGAGATGCAGGCCTCGCTCAGGCTGGGCTGTTCCCCGTCAGAGTCCAAGTTGGGCCAGAGTCTCCGGGACTGTGGCCAGCACCCCGCCTATGGGCAAGCCCAGATCCTGCTGGACAGCAGTCTTAGGAGGAGCCCCAGCCCCTGGCCAGCCCGCGGCCACCAGGCCTTCCACAGGGAGGCCTTGGAGCCCCAGCTGCAGGGCGTGGGCCAAGGTCGGCATGGGCCCCAGCCATCCTCAGGGTCACCTCCATGCCTAGGGTTCAGCCTTCGGCAGAGGGTACAGCCTTGGCCTTGGGGCTGGACTTGGAGAACCAGCAGGTGTTCCTGCGAGCAGCTCAAGGTACAGACGGGAGAACTGCACACAGCAGCGGCTCACTGTCTGCATTCGAAACAGGATGTGCTCTGAAGACCCGTTTTTCTCATTTACCAGAGTCACTCAGGGAACATAACTGCCCCCAGGCTGAGCCTGAGCTCCTGACCCCACTCCCAGAGGCAGCCGCTGCCAACGTCTACTTGGCGTCTCTCTGACATTGTCGGTGGCTATTTGTGTGTGTCTAGGGATCCTTTTAGTTTACATAAATGGGGCTGAGCCGTTCTACACTTTGATTTCCCCAACTGTCCATCTTGCTGTCATTGCCCATCGGCCCTCTCCTGGAGGGCACACTGTTCCCTGTGGGTTCACCACAAGCCCTTCAGCCTGGACCCCACGACAGGAGCTCCTTTCCAGCTCCCTGTGACCACAGATGGCCCCACGTGTGCATCTGCGGCCTGCCGAGGGGTAGCTGTCAGGAAACGCTTAGGTCAAAGGCCGTGTGCAGTTGAAACGTTGAAGAGGACACTGGGGCCCTCTCCAAAAGGCTTTGGCCTCTGTACCCTGCACCTTCCTAGTACATGGCCTCATCTGTGGGAGCTGAGCCAGGCCACACTGGGGTCTCCTGAGGCCGCCTCGAGCAGATGGTACACATGATCCAAGGGACAGAGGCGGGGGCAGCCTCGACCGTCCCGGCCCCTCCCTCCTGGGCTTTATTCCTTCAGACCATCCTGGTCCCCGAGCCCCTCGAGTCATGGAGCTTCTGCTGTTGCCTGGACTCCTTGCTGTCCTGGGTGCAGTGTCGGGTGATTTAAGTAGTTTCTGAGTATCTCTCTGCCTCTTTCCCTTTAACACTGTGATGTGGCTGTTTCTGTATTGTTATAAATATATTTCAAATGGCTGTGTAATATTCCAAAAATCAGATGAACCACAATTTAATGAACTCTTCTTATGTTTGAAATGACAGTTCTTTTTTCTTACCCCGAGGTAAATACCACAGCAAAATACTTTATATTTAGGGTTATTTCCTTAGGGTTTGTTTTCCTAAAAGTAGAATCACTGGCTCAGAAGGCAGGGGTAATTTTTTCACATTTCTTCTGTGTACATTTACCCAGAGGATGATTTCATCTACTGCAGTTTTATTAAGCTCTTTTGGCTCTGTTTCTTCAAGTCTCTTTAGCCATTTCTCACACATAAATCTTTCACATTAATTAGTTTATTCCTGGAGCACTTTATGTTACTTGTAATCATGGATGGGATTTCTTTTTCCACTGTGTTTTCGTTATCAGTGTTGCTATGTTTTGGAAAGCTGTTGATTTGTAGATATTTATCCTATATCCAGCCCGTTCATAAGCTGTTTTATTCTGCTAAGTTTTTCAGTTCATTCTCCTATGTTTTCTAAGTCTGTAGTTGCTCTGTTTACAAAGGATCATTTTAAACGAGGTTGGCAGCTCATACACTTGTTTCTGTCTTTGTCTTTGTTCCTCAGAACTCCCAGGACATTTGGCCTTGGCAGCCTCCCCACTATCCTCCTGGTGGGTGGTGGGCAGTGAATGGCCCTGTCTGCCCAGGGATCGGGGGGTGTGCAGTCTGGGTGCTGGGGAAGAGCCTTTCTAGTACTTTTTTTTTTTTTTTTTTTTTTTTTTTTTGCGGTACGCGGGCCTCTCACTGTTGTGGCCTCTCCCGTTGTGGAGCACAGGCTCCGGACGCGCAGGCTCAGCGGCCATGGCTCACGGGCCCAGCCACTCCGCAGCATGTGGGATCTTCCCGGACCGGGGCACAAACCCGTGTCCCCTGCCTCGGCAGGCGGACACTCAACCACTGCGCCACCAGGGAAGCCCGTAGTCCTTATTTTTAAAGAACAACAACAAAAAAAAGAATTGAGAAACGGCTCATTTTGTTAAATTTTTATGACCTCGTTTCGGCATCGGCGGAAGTGCCCTCAGCTGCTTCTCACAGCTCGTCTGTGGGGTCTTGTTATGCTGCTTCGCTGAGAGACCCCGTGGGCCCTGGGTCTGAGCTGTGTCTGTTGTGGCATCTGTTTGGCTGGGGCTTTGCTTAGGATCTCTGGACTCTGTTCCTACATGAATCTGGGCTACAGTTTCCTTTCTGTGGGCTGTCTTTGCAGGGATTTGATATCAGAGTTGTGACAATTTATAACCTTAATAATCAAGCATCTTTTAATTTTTTCAGTGTTCCAACCTCATTTATATGATGTAGGGATTGTGGATTGTTTGGGAACTTGAAAGAACTCACTCACCAACCAATCACCCAGGCCTGCAGCCCTTTGCAGCATAATTATTCTGTACCTTCTAGGTTTTTCTTTTTTGCTTATTAGTCTATTTAGGTTTTCTACTTCTGAGTCATTTAAAATAACTTCCCAGATGATCTCTCCTTTTATTAAAATTTTCAATTAATATTCAATTGTATATAATACCAATACTTTTATAATTTAAACATTATCTTCCTAGTCATTCTTATATCACTTTTCTCATTTCCAATTTTATTCCTTTATGTTTTGTTTCTCTAAAGTAGCTTTCCACAGTTTCGCTATCTCATTGGACTTTCCCTAGAGCTGTTTCGAGTTTATTTCTGCTGCCATTTTTATTATTTTCTAACTTTTTTTTTCTTCAAGGGTTCATTCCCATATGAATGTTTAATTTTTTGGTGATGTTTTAGAAGTAGTTAAAGGATTTAAGTTACCAATTTCACTCTAAATACAGTTTTTTGTTTTATAAAGTATTTTTTTTAATTTATCTTTTGGCTGTGTTGGGTCTTTGTTGCTGCATGTAGGCTTTCTCTAGTTGTGGTGAGCGGGGGCTACTCTTTGTTGCAGTGCATGGGCTGCTCATTGCATGGCTTCTCTTGCTGTAGAGCATGGAATCTAGGCGCATGGGCTTCAGTAGTTGCAGCACATGGGCTCAGTAGTTGTGGCTCGCAGGCTCTAGAGCACAGCCTCAGTAGTTGTGGTGAACGGGATTCCTTGCTCCGCAGCATGTGGAATCTTCCCGGACCAGGGCTTGAACCCATGTCCCCTGCATTGGCAGGCAGATTCTTAACCACTGTGCCACCAGGGAGGTCCCTCTAAATACGGGATTTAAAAAAAAAATTTATTTATTTTTTTATGTAGCAGGTTCTTATTAGTTATCCATTTTATACATATTAGTGTATATATGTCAATCCCAATATCCCAATTCATCACACCACCACCCCCGCCCACCACTTTCTCCTCTTGCTGTGCATCTGTGTCTACATCTGTGTCTCTATTTCTGGCCTGCAAACCAGTTCATCTGCACCATTTTTCTAGGCTCCACGTATATGTGTTAATATATGATATTTGTTTTTCTCTTTCTGACTTACATCACTCTGTATGAGAGTCTCTAGATCCATCCACGTCTCTACAAATGACCCAATTTCGTTCCTGTTTATGGCTGAGTAATATTCCATTGTATATATGTACCACATCTTCTTTATCCATTCTTCTGTTGATGGGCATTTAGGTTGCTTCCTGGCTATTGTAAGTAGTGCTGCAATGAACATTGGGGTGCATGTGTCTTTTTGAATTATGGTTTTCTCTGGGTATATGACCAGTAGTGGGATTGCTGGGTCATACAGTAATTCTATTTTTAGTTTTTTAAGACACCTCCATACTGTTCTCCATAGTGGCTGTATCAATTTACATTCCCACCAACAGTGCAAGAGGGTTCCCTTTTCTTCACACCCTCTCCAGCATTTGTTTTTTGTAGATTTTCTGATGATGCCCATTCGAACTGGTGTGAGGTGATACCTCACTGTAGTTTTGATTTGCATTTCTCTAATAATTAGTGATGTTGAGCAGCTTTTCATGTGCTTCTTGGCCATCTGTATGTCTTCTTTGGAGAAATGTCTATTTAGGCCTTCTGCCCATTTTTGGATTGGGTTGTTTGTTTTTTTTAGTATAGAGCTGCATGAGCTGTTTATATATTTTGGAGATTAATCCTTTGCCCATTGATTCATTTGCAAATATTTTCTCCCATTCTGAGGGTTGTCTTTTCGTCCTGTTTGTAGTTTCCTTTGCTTTGCAAAAGCTCTTAAGTTTCATTAGGTCCCATTTGTTTATTTTTGGTTTCATTTCCATTACTCTAGGAGGTGGATCAAAAAAGATCTTGCTGTGATTTATGTCAAAGAATGTTCTTCCTATGTTTTTCTCTAAGAGTTTTATAGTGTCCAGTCTTACGTTTAAGTCTCTAATCCATTTTGAGTTTATCTTTGTGTATGGTGTTAAGGAGTGTTCTAATTTCATTCTTTTACATGTAGCTGTCCAGTTTTCCCAGCACCACTTATTGAAGAGACTGTCTTTTCTCCACTGTATATCCTTGCCTCCTTCATCATAGATTAGTTGACCATAGGTACGTGGATTTATCTCTGGGCTTTCTATCCTGTTCCATTCATCTATATTTCTGTTTTTGTGCAAGTACCATATTGTCTTGATTACTGTAGCTTTGTAGTACAGTCTGAAGTCAGGGAGTCTGGTTCCTCCCGCTCAGTTTTTTTTCCCTCAAGATTGCTTTGGCTATTCAGGGTCTTTTGTGTCTCCCTACAAATTTTAAGACTTTTTGTTCTAGTTCTGTAAAAATGCCATTGGTAATTTGATAGGGATTACATTGAATCTGTAGATTGCTTTGGGTAGTATAGTCATTTTCACAATATTGATTCTTCCAGTCCAAGGACATGGTACATCTCTCCATCTGTTGGTATCATCTTTAATTTCTTTCATCAGTGTCTTATAGTTTTCTGCATACAGGTCTTTTATCTCCCTAGAAAGGTTTATTCCTAGGTATTTTATTCTTTTTGTTGCAATGGTAAATGGGAGTGTTTCCTTGATTTCTCTTTCAGATTTTTCATCATTAGTTTATAGGAATGCAAGAGATTTCTGTGCAATAATTTTGTATCCTGCAACTCTACCAAATTCACTGATTAGCTCTAGTAGTTTCCTGGTGGCATCTTTAGGATTCTCTATGTATAGTATCATGTCATCTGCAAACAGTGACAGTTTTACTTCTTCTTTTCCAATATGTATTCCTTTTATTTCTTTTTCTTCTCTGATTGCCGTGGCTAGGACTTCCAAAACTATGTTGAATAATAGTGGTGAGAGTGGACATCCTTGTCTTGTTCCTGATCTTAGAGGAAATGCTTTCAGTTTTTCACCATTGAGAATGATGTTTGCTGTGGGTTTGTCATATATGGCCTTTATTATGTTGAGGTAGATTTCCTCTATGCCCATTTTCTGGAGAGTTTTTATCATAAATGGGTGTTGAATTTTGTCAAAAGCTTTTTCTGCATCTATTGAGATGATCATATGGTTTTTATTCTTCAATTTGTTAATACGGTGTATCACATTGATTGATTTGCATATGTTGAAGAATCCTTGCATCCCTGGGATAAATCCCACTTGATCATGGTGTATGGTCCTTTTACTGCATTGTTGGATTCTTTTTGCTGGTATTTTGTTGAGGATTTTTGCATCTATATTCATCAGTGATATTGGTCTGTATTTTTCTTTTTTTGAAATATCTTTGCCTGGTTTTGGTATCAGGGTGATGGCGGCCTCCTCGAATGAGTTTGGGAGTGTTCCTTCCTCTACAATTTTTTGGAAGAGTTTGAGAAGGATGGGTGTTAGCTCTTCTCTAAATGTTTGATAGAATTCACCTGTGAAGCCATCTGGTTCTGGACTTTTGTTTGTTGGAAGATTTTTAATCACAGTTTCAATTTCATTACTTGTGATTGGTGTGTTCATATTTTCTATTTCTTCCTGGTTCAGTCTTGGAATGTTATACTTTTCTAAGAATTTGTCCATTTCTTCCAGGTTGTCCATTTTATTGGCATAGAGTTGCTTGTAGTAGTCTCTTAGGATGCTTTATATTTCTTCGGAGTCTGTCATAACTTCTCCTTTTTCATTTCTAATTTTATTGATTTGAGTCCTCTCCCTCTTTTTCTTGATGAGTCTGGCTAAGGTTTTATCAATTTTGTTTATCTTCTCAAAGAACCAGCTTTTAGTTTTATTGATCTTTGCTCTGATCTTTATGATTTCTTTCCTTCTACTAACTTTGGGTTTTGTTTGTTCTTCTTTCTCTAGTTCATTTAGGTGTAAGGTTAGTTTGTTTATTTGAGATTTTTCTTGTTTCTTGAGGTAGGCTTGTATTGCTATAAAATTCCCTCTTAGAAAGTCTTTTGCTGCATCCCGTACATTTTGGATCATCGTGTTTTCATCGTAATTTGTCTCTAGGTATTTTTTGATTTCCTCTTTGATTTCTTCATGATCTCTTGGTTATTTAGTAATGTATTGTATAGTCTCCATGTTTTTGTGGTTTTTTTACATATTTTCCCCTGTAATTGATTTCTAATCTCATAACGTTGTGGTCAGAAATTTTGCTTGATATGATTTCAATTTTCTTAAATTTACCAAAGTTTGATTTGTGACCCAAGATATGATCTGCCCTGGAGAATGTTCTGTGCACACTTGAGAAGAAAGTGTAATCTTCTGTTTTTGGCTGGAATGTACTATAAATATCAATTAAATCTATCTGGTCTATTGTGTCATTTAAAGCTTGTGTTTCCTTATTAATTTTCTGTCTGGATGATCTGTCCATTGGTGTAAGTGAGGTTTTAAAGTCCCCACTATTATTGGGTCACTGTTGATTTCCTCTTTTATAGCTGTTAGCAGTTGCCTTATGTATTGAGGTGCTCCTATGTTGGGTGCATATATATTTATAATTGTTATATCTTCTTCTTGGATTGATCCCTTGACCATTACGTAGTGGCCTTCCTTGTCTCTTGTAATATTCTTTATTTTAAAGTCTATTTGATCTGATATGAGTGTTGCTACTCCAGCTTTCTTTTGATTTCCATTTGCATGGAATATCTTTTTCCATCCCCTCACTTTCAGTCTGTATGGGTCCCTAGGTCTGAAGTGCGTCTCTTATAGACAGCATATAGATGGGTCTTGTTTTTGTATCCGTTCAGCAAGCCTGTGTCTTTGGGTTGGAGCATTTAATCCATTCACGTTTAAGGTAATTATCGACATGTATGTTCCTGTGACCATTTTCTTAATTGTTTTCAGTTTGTTTTTGTAGGTCCTTTTCTTCTCTTGTTTTTCCCACTTAGAAAAGTTCCTTGAGCATTTGTTGTAGAGCTGGTTTGGTGGTGCTGAATTCTCTTAGCTTTTGCTTGTCTCTAAAGCTTTTGATTTCTCCATCGAATCTGAATGAGATCCTTGCCAGGTAGAGTAATCTTGGTTGTAGGTTCTTCCCTTTCATCACTTTAATAATACCATGCCACTCCCTTCTGGCTTGTAGAGTTTCTTCTGAGAAATCAGCTGTTAACCTTATGGGAATTCCCTTGTATGTTATTTGTCGTTTTTCCCTTGTTGCTTTCAATAATTTTTCTTTGTCTTTAATTTTTGTCAGTTTGATTATTACGTGTCTTGGCATGTTTCTCCTTGGGTTTATCCTGCCTGGGACTCTCTGCACTTCCTGGACTTGGGTGGCTATTTCCTTTCCCATGTTAGGGAAGTTTTCAACTATAATCTCTTCAAATATTTTCTCAGGTCCTTTCTCTCTCTTTTCTCCTTCTGGGACCCCTATAATGTGAATGTTGGTGCATTTTAATGTTGTCCCAGAGATCTCTTAAGCTGTCTTCATTTCTTTTCATTCTTTTTTCTTTATTCTGTTCCGCAGCAGTGAATTCCACCATTCTGTCTTCCAGATCACTTATCCTGTCTTCCTCCGTTTTGCTGCTATTCATCCTTCTAGTGTATTTGTCATTTCAGTTATTGTATTACCCATCTCTGTTTGTTTGTTTAAAAAAAAAAACTGTATTTAGGCGGACTCTGGGAGGGCTCACGCCAAGGAGTACTTTCCAGAACTTCTGCTGCCAGTGTCCTTGTCCTCACAGGTGGGCTGTGTGTTTGGCAGGGGATGCACATCGAGGGACACTGATCACGGCTTTGCTTTTACAAGGAAATTTGGAAACAGCCCCACATGCCTCAGTGGGATGATGGTTAAAAAAATCTGTGTCTGTGTGCAAGTGTGTGTGCACGTGAGCCGGGAAATGGTTAAATGAACCAGTGAGCTACCAGATGACTCAGTCAATGTGGATAAATCTCAACAAAAGATAAGTTTCAGAATAAAACATGTGTCAGATGATACCATTTATGTAAAATTTAAGAAGCACATAACAGTCACTGTCATAGTGTGTGGATGCACAGGTTGGAGGAGGCATCAGAGGCACCCACGCTCACTGTGCCCATGAACCTGAGGCTGCTGGTGTCCTTGGGCGCCAGCGCCCATAGCTGTTTCGCCCACGTGTCCGTCACCTCCTCCAAAGCGTAAATGGGAGCAGGTGTCAGAGCCGGGGCAGGGTGTGTGCGTGTTCTTAAAGTGGTCTTTACACTTCTCGGGATGTTTCGGGAACCTCAGCCTGATGTCTCCTTCCTCTCCTCCCTGCCCTAGTTCCAGATTTTGGAAGATTCAACGGTGGCCCTGATGCACCCTCGCAGCTGCAGGCGTCCTCCCTGGAGGATCTGCTGTTCTCACACGCCCCCCTCTCCAGCGAGGACGATGCCTCCCCGGGCTGTGCGACCTCCTCCCAGGTGCCCTTCAAGGATTTCCTCAGCTCCCCAGAGCTGTCTGCGCCCCGTGGCTCTGACCGGAAGCTGTCCCCACTCCTGAGTTCCTTGCAGGACCCGCTGGCGGACAAGAGCCTGCTGGAGCCCAGGGAGGTGGGCCGGCCCAAGAAGGTGTGCTTCTTGGAGAGCAGCCTGCCCTCCGGGGACAGGACCAGGAAGAGCTTCTACCTTAACGGTACAGCGGGCCGGGGTGGGTGCAGGGTGGGAGGCGCTGCTGGGGAGAGTGGTCCGGGCTCTGTGCTGCTGCATTTATCTGCGTCAGTATTGATTCCAGTACACAGTGTCTCAATGACTGTAGCTTTATAATAAGACTGTAAATCAGATGGTATAAGTTCTTCAACTTTGCTCTTTTTGTCCAAGTTGTTCTGCCTATTCTAGGTTCTGTATGAATGTTAGAATCAACTTGCCCATTTCTACAAGAAAACCTTGCTGGCATTTTGATTGGAATTGTCCTGGACCTCCAGGTCACTTTTCAGAGAAATGGCATTGTAACAATATTGAATCTTCAGATGTGCAGACACTGTACTGGCGTATCTTGTTCTATTGCACTTTGCTTTATGTGTGCTTCACAGATATGGCATTTTTTACAAATTGAAGGTTTGTGGCAGCCCTATGTGGAGCAAGTCTATTGGCACCATTTTTCCAACAGCATTTGCTCACTTAATGTCTGTGTGTCACGTTTTGGTAATTCTTGCAATATTTCATACTTTTCCATCATTATTATCTTTGTTGTGGTAATCTTTGATCAGTGGTCTTTTTTTTTTTACATCTTTATTGGAGTATAATTGTTTTACAATGGTGTGCTAGTTTCTGCTTTATAACAAAGTGAATCAGTTATACATATACATATGTTCCCATATCTCTTCCCTCTTGCGTCTCCCTCCCTCCCACCCTCCCTATCTCACCCCTCTAGGTGTCACGAAGCATGGAGCTGATCTCCCGATCAGTGGTCTTTGATATTACTGTTATAACTGTTTTGGGACACCAAGGACTACGCGCATACAAGACGGCAAACTTAATGCATATATGTTGTGGGCGTTCTGACTGCTCCAGCTACCAGCCCTCCCCTGTCTCTTCCTCTCCTCAGGCCTCCCTATTCCCTGAGACAAGACAATATTGAAATTGGCCAATTAATAAGCCTACAATGCCTCTAAGTGTTCAAGTGAAAGGAAGAGTCACATGTCTCTCACTTTAAACCACAAGCCAGAAATGATGAAGCTGAGTGAGGAAGCCAGGTCAAAAGCCGAGAAGGGCCAAAGCTGGGTCTCTTGTGCCAAACAGTTAGCCAAGCTGTGAAGGCAAAGGAAAGTTCTGGAGGAAATTAAAGTGCTACCGTGATCACACGAATGATAAGAAAGTGAAACAGCCTTATTGCTGATATGGAGAAAGTTTCAGTGGTCTGGATAGAGGATCAAACCAGCCACAACATTCCCTTCGGTCAAAGCCTAATCTGGAGCAAGGCCCTAACTCTCTCCAATTCTTTGAAGGCTGAGAGAGGTGAGGAAACTGCAGAAGAGAAGTTTGAAGTTAGCAGAGGGTGGTTCATGAGGTTTAAGGAAAGAAGCCATCTCCATGACATAAAAGTGCCAGGTGAAGCAGCAAGTGCTGATGTAGAAGTTGCAGCTGTTGTCCAGAAGATCCAGGTGAGATAATTCATGAAGGTGGCTACACTAAACAACCGATTTTCAATGTAGACGAAACAGTCTTCTGTTGGAAGAAGATTCTATCTAGGACTTTACAGTTAGAGAGGAGAAGTCACTGCCTGGCTTCAAAGCTTCAAAGGACAGGCTGACTCTCTTGTTAGGGGCTAATGCAGCTGGTGACTTGAAGTTGAAGCCAGTGCTCGTTTATCCTCTGAAAATCCTAAGGCCCTTAAGAATTATGCATTTATCATCTGAAAATCCTAAGAGCACTCTGCCTGCGCTCTATAAATGGACAACAAAGCCTGGGTAACAGCACATCTGTTTGCAAAATGGTTTAGTGAATATTTTAAGTCCCCTACTGAGACCTACTGCTCAGAAAAAAAGATTCCTTTCAAAATATTACTGCCCATCGACAATGCACCTGGTCACCCTGGAGCTCTGATGGAGATGCACAATGAGATAAAGGTTGTTTTCATGTCTGCTAACACAACATACATCCTGCAGCCCATGGATCAAGGAGTCATTTTGACTTTCAGGTCTTATTATTGAAGAAATACATTTCGTAAGGTTACAGCCACCAGAGACAGTGATTCCTCTGATGGATCGGGGCAAAGTCAATTGAAACCTTCTGGAAAGGATTCATCATTCTAGATACCATTAAGAACATTCATGATTCACGGGAAGAGGTCAACATATCAACATTAGGAGTTTGGAAGAAGTTGGTACCAACCCTCATGGATGACTTTGAGAGGTTCAAGACCTCAGTGTGGGGCTTCCCTGGTGGCGCAGTGGTTAAGAATCCACCTGCCAATGCAGGGGATACGGTTTCGAGTCCTGGTCCTGGAAGATCCCACATCCTGTGGAGCAACTAAGCCTGTGCACCACAACTACTGAGCCCGCACACCACAACTACTGAAGCCCCCATGCCTAGAGCCCGTGCTCCGCAATAAAAGAAGCCACCTCAATGAGAAGCCCGCGCACCGCAACAAAGAGTAACCCTGCTCACCGCAACTAGAGAAAGCCTGTGCACAGCAACAAGGACCCAACGCAGCCAAAAACAAAACAAAACAAAACAAAACCCTAATATTCGATTATTTTTTAAAAAAAAGACCTTATGGGGGCAATAACTGCAGATGTGGTGGAAACTGCAGGAGAACTAGAATCAGAAGTGGAGCCTGAGATATGACTGACTTGCTGCAATCTCAGGATAAAGGCTTCATAGATGAGGAGCTGCTTTTTATGGATGCGCTAAGAAAGTGGATTCTTGAAATGGAATCTACTCCTGGTGAAGATGCTGTAAAGATTGTTGAAATGACAACAAAGGATTTAGAACATTACATAAACTTAGTCAATAAAGTAGCAGCAGGGTTTGAGAGGATTAACTTTAATTTTGAAAGAAGTTCTATTGTGGGTGAAATGCTATGAAACAGCATTGCATGCTACGGAGGAATTATTCTTGAAATGAGATGCAGTCAATGTAGCAAAGTTCATTGTTACCTTTTTAAAGAAATTGCCACACCAACCCCAGCCTTCAGCAACCACCACCCTGATCAGTCAGCAGCTATCAGCACTGAGGCAGGGGCCCTCCCCAGCAAAAAGGTTGTGATTCACTGAAGGCTCAAATGATGGTTAGCATTTTTTAGCAATAAAATATTTTAAAATTAAAGTATGTACATTGGGGTTTTTTTGGACGTAATGTTATTGCACACTATAGACTACAGTATAGTGTAAAACTAATTTTATGTGCACTGAAAAACCAAAAAAGTTCATGTGACTTGCTTTAGTGTGATATTTTGCTTTATTGTGGTGGTCTGGAACTGAATCAGCAATATATCCAAGGTATGCCTGTATATCTCTCGATTTATTTAGTTCTTTAAAAATATCGTTTAAAAATGTCGCTCAAGCCGCCATCCTTGTTAGTATAGTGGTGAGTATCCCCGTCTGTCACGTGGGAGACCAGGGTTCGATTCCCCCACGGGGAGGCAACACGCCCTTGGGACTTCCCTGGTGGAGCAGTGGTTAAGAATCTGCCTGCCAATGCGGGGGACTTGGGTTCGAGCCCTGGTCTGGGAAGATCCCACATACTGCAAAGCAACTAAGCCCATGCGCCACAACTACTGAGCCTGTACTCTAAAGCCCGTGAGCCACAACTACTGAGTGCATGTGCCACAACTACTGAAGCCCGCGCACCTAGAGCCCGTGCTCCGCAACAAGAGAAGCCACTGCAATGAGAAGCCCGTGCACCACAATGAAAACCCAATGCCTCCAATAAATAGATAAATAAATAAGTTAAAAAAATATTGCTCAGCAATATTTTATAGTTTTCTGTGTACAGATCTTGCACATGTTTGTTGAATTTATCCCTTAGTATTTCATGTTTTTGATGCTGAAAAATAAATAGTATTGTTTTTATCAGTATGAATTTCTGATTGTTTCTCGTATATAGTAACACAATTGGTTTTGTATATTGACCCCATGATGGTTAATTTTATTTGTCAACTTGACTGGGCCATTAGGTGCCCAGATATTTGGTCAAACATTATTCTGGGTATTTCTGTGAGGATGTTTTTGGATGAGTTTAATATTTAAATCAATAGACTGAGTAAAGTAGATTGACTTCCTTACTGTGGGTGGGCCTCATCCAATCAGTTGAAGGCCTGAATAGGACAAAAAGCCTGACTCTCTCCTAAGTAAGAGGGAATTCCTCCTGCCTGACTGCCTTTGGATTGCAACTGAAATCTCAACTCTCACGCCTCCAGTCCTTTGAACTGGAGCCACACCATTGATTCTCTTGTTTCTCAGACCTTGAGCTCAGACTGAGACTATATCATCAGCTCTTCTGAGCCTCCAGCTTGCTGACTCACCCTCACTGATCTTGGGACTTGTCAGTTTTCATAATCACATACACACACACCACACATGGTTCTGTTTCTGTTTCTCTAAAGAACCCTGACAAATAGAACCTTGTATCTTGCAACTTAACTGAACTCACATATTTGTTCTAGTAGTTTTTTTTTTTTAGATTCCTTAGGATAGATATCGTGTCATTTGTGAATAAAGGCAAAGTTATTTTTTCATTTCTAATCTGTATGCCTTTAATTTCTTTTTCTTGTCTTATTGCACTGGCTGGAACAGTGTTGAATAGAAATGGTGACAGTGGGCATTCTTGTCTTTTTTGGATTTAGGGGGAAGGCATTCAGTCTGTCACCATTAAGTATGATGTTAGCTAAGTTTTGTAGATGCCCTCCATCAGGTTGAGGAAGTTCCCTTTAATTCCTTGTTTGCTCAGAGTTATCCTGGATGTATTTTGGAATTTGTTGAATGCTTTTTCTGCACCTATTGAGTTGAGCATTTGGTTTTCATTTGTAGTTTATTAATATGGTAAATAACATTGATTGATTTTTCAATTATAAACCCACCTTGCATTACTGAGATAAACCTCACTTGGTCATGATGTATTATACTTTTTTGTATTGTTTGATTCAATTTACTAAATTTTTGTTAAGAATTTTTGCAGTCTGTGAGGAATATTGGTCTATAGTTTTCTTATAATGTCATTTTTTGACTTTGATATTGGGTTAATTTCAGCCTCAGTGAATGAGGAAGAAAGTGTTCCATTCTCTTTAATTATCTAGATGAGTCTGTGTAGAATTGGCATTATGTAGTCCTTAGGTGTCTGGTAAAATTCGTCACTGAAACCATCTGAGTGTTGAATTTTCTTTGTAGGAACATTCTCTCCCCACCCCAACAAATTCAATTTCCTTAGTTGATATAAGGCTGTTCAAATTTTTTTAAATTTCTTCTTGAGTGAGATTTGGTAGTTCACTCACAAAAAAAGATACAAAAGTGAGCTTTTGTATCTTTTAAGGAATTGGTTCATTTCATCCCAGTTGTTAAATTTATTGGCATAAAGTTGTTGTTAATATTACATTATTATCCTTTTAATGTCTGTAAAATCTGTGGTGATGCCATCTCTCATTTCTGATAGTGGTAATTTTTGTCTTCTTTTTTTCTGTAATAAGTCTGGATAGAGGTTTATCAATCTTACTGACTTTTTTTCTTTGAGGAATAGGTTTTTGGCTGGATCTTGGAAGGCCCAAGTTGGCTAGACATGATTTCTAGATCCTCTCAGGTGTAGCTCGTTTCTTCTGCCTAATTTATACTTTAGGGAAGCAGGGAGAAGGACTGATTTCTGATGAGATAAATGTATTAATACAGAAGGGGGAGTTTGCACCCTGCTCCTCCATGGGCCCCATTTTCCCTAACATGTTTCTGTGCAGTGTATCTGGTTCTCAGCTTTAATTCCTGGGTACCTTCTACAGCACTGCTAAGTGATTAAGGAAGGAGAACACTGAAAACTATAAAACATGGTTGAAAGAAATTAAGACCTAAATAAATGGAAAAAATCTTGCAGTCATGGATTAAAAGACTTACTATTATCAAGATGGCAAAACTCCCCAAATTGATCCATAAATCTCAATGCAAATCCTTATCAAAATCCCACCTGGCTCCTTTGCAGAAATTGACATGCTGATCCTAAAATTTGTATGGAAATGCATGGGAC
Organism: Monodon monoceros; assembly: GCF_005190385.1. Lineage (NCBI taxonomy): Eukaryota > Metazoa > Chordata > Mammalia > Artiodactyla > Monodontidae > Monodon > Monodon monoceros. The sequence goes on from NW_021703767.1 coordinate 441,783, forward strand.
TCAGAATAGGCAAAGCAATCTTGAAAAAGGAGAATAAAATCGGAGGACACACATTTCCCAATTTCAAAATTTACTATAAAGTTACAGTAATCAACAGCATGGTACTGGTATAAGAACAGGCATACAAGTCGATGAAATAGAATAAGTCCAGAGATAAACCCATGCATTTACAGGTTTGATCTTTGACAAGGGTTCCAAGAAAATTCAGTGGGGAGAGAAGAGTCTTTTCAACAAACGGTGCTGGGAAAGTGGATATCCAGGTGCAAAACAATGAAGTTGGACTTCACACAACGTAGAAAATTAACTAAAAATAGATCACAGACTTAAAAGACCTAAAACCATAAAACTCTTAAAAGAAAACATAGACATAACTCTTATGACCTTGGATTTGGCAATAGAGTCATAGCTGTGACACCAAAGGCATGAGCAACAAAAGAAAAAACAGATATATCAGACTTTATCAAAGGTAAACACTTTGGTATTTCAAAGGAACATTTCAAAAAAGTGAAAAGTCAACTCACGGAATGGGAGAAAATATGTGTAAATCATGTATCCGATAAGGGAACAGTATCCAGGATATATAAGAACACTTACAACTCCTCAGTAAAAGACAAACAGTCCAATTAAAAATGGGCAAAGAATTTAAATAGACATTTCCCCAAAGAAGGCAGACAAATGGCCAATAAGCACGTGAAAAGATGTTCAGTATCCTCAGCCATCAGCGAAATGCAAATGAAAACTGCAGTGAGACACCACTTCACGTCCACCAGGATGGTTATAATAAAAAAGACGGACGGGGCTTCCCTGGTGGCGCAGTGGTTGAGAGTCCGCCTGCCGATGCAGGGGACGCGGGTTCGTGCCCCGGTCCGGGAAGATCCCACATGCCGCGGAGCGGCTGGGCCCGTGAGCCATGGCCGCTGAGCCTGCGCGTCCGGAGCCTGTGCTCCTCAACGGGAGAGGCCACAACAGTGAGAGGCCCGCGTACCGCAAAACAAAAACAAAAACAAACAAAAAAAGACGGACGATAACCAGTGTTGAAGAGGGAGTGGGGGAATTGGAACCTACACACCTTGCCGCTGTGGAAAACAGTCTGGCAGTTCCTCAGAAAGTTAGACTTAGAGTTACCTCGTGTCCCAGCAATTCCATTCCTAGGTATATCACCGAAAGACTTGAAAACATTTGTCCACACAAAAATGTTTATATGAGCGTTCATAGCAGCATTATTCATATTAGCCAACAAGTGGAAACAGCCCAGATGCCTATCAATGGAGGAATGGATAAACAGAATGTGCTGTATCCATACAACGGACTGTTATTCAGCCATAAATAGGACTGAAGTCCTGACACACGTTACAACATGGATGTGCCATGAAAACATGCTGGGTGAATGAAGCCAGTCACGAAAGACCACATATTATGTGATTCCACTGATATGAAATGTCCAGAGTAGATAAATCCATAGGGTCAGAAAGTGGGTGTGTGGCTGCAGGGTGAACTGTGAGTGAGCGCTAGTCGGGTGCAGGGTTTTGTAGACTGTGGTGATGGCTATACGACTTGGTGAATATACTAAAAGCCACTGGATTGCATATTTGAGAAGAGTGAATTTTATAGTGTGAATTACATCTCAGTAAAAAGAGTTAAAAGTCATTGGGAAGCAGCGAGCCCCTCAACCTCAGTTCCTTTGTGTGTAAGTGGAGTCTGAGGCCCCTCGAAGGCTCATCGTGAGGAAAAGTCAAACCACGGAAGGACCAGAGATGCTCCTGGAGGAGGGAACGGAAGCAGCCCGGCTCAGCTGGGTTGGTTGCTCGGGGCCTCGAGGCCCCCTCTGAGGGGGGTCCGAGCCCCTGTTACCAGGAACCTCCCCGTCACCCCCGGTTTAACCCTGAGTCCAGAGCCTGTCCTGCCGCTCCGGCCGCAGCCGCCAGATTACTTTCTCGACACCTTCTGTGGCTCCCTGTCTCCACAGGCTCAGCCCAGCATTTCTCCTGGGCCCTCGGACACCTGGCCCTCTGCCGCCCCCAACCCTGAGACCTTGTGACCCCAGGGCCCTCACAGGGCTCTGGGTCTTGTGGCTCAGGGGAGGCCCTCTGCCCCGGGCACCCACACCCCCTCGGCCCCTATGCTGGCCCACCCATCTGCCCGGCCCACAACCCCTGAGACCTGGACTGCTCTGAGTTCGGCCTCGTCCTCCCCACTCAGCACCTGCACAGGCCCGGCCGAGGGAGCGGAAGGACGGATGTCCCCCCAGCCTCTCCTGGTGTCCACAGAGGAGGAGGCCGCCGATACCTGGCCTTGATAAGCCCGTGCTGACTGGCAATCACGTTCCTATGGAGAGTGACCGGGCGGGGTTCTGGGATGGGGGCTGTGTGGACAGTCACAGGATGGGGCCGAGGGAAGCAGAACAGCTGCCCGAGGTCACGGGCAGTGTTGGTCCTGGAGCCCAGCGCTCATGCCCACACAGACAGCCCGCAGGAGCAGTTCAGCAACTCCCCGGGCCACTGAGCACTGCCGGCATGGCTGGGGAGTCAGGCCGAACTCTCTGTGTGCTGGGGGTCCTGAGCCTTCGGTGGGCACAGGTGTTTGTGGGTAACAGGACCGGGGGGCCGGGGCTCCACGCGGAGCACCTATCCCATTTGTGCACTGCCCGCCCGGTGGACGGACCTGGCAGGGCTGTACCATCCAACACCCTTGGAAGGGGTTTGGATCACGGGCGGGTTTGAAGGTTGCAGGGCTTTAGGGAAAGCTTTAGAAACGGGCACGTTATTAAATGTCTCCCGTGGGGAAGAAAGGGCAGAGTGTGGAAGGCACAGGATGCTGTGCCGAGAGCCCGCGCCCCCCCCAGCCGGGCGTGTCCTGGTCAGTGAGGGCGCCCTGGGCATCGTGAGGCAGGCCCTTTCTCACTCGGCCGTCTCTCAAGGTCAGGTGCACCCGGTGATAACAGTAGGCAGTGTGACCTTCAAAGAGCACAGTGGTTTTGAAGGGTATTGATCGTATCACGGTTGTCTGGTGGAAGACTTGCTGACATCGGAGACTGCTGCGGGGAGGGGAGATTTGGGAGCAGGTTTTGGAGGGGAGGGCGGTTGATGTGCCAGGGTAACGGTGGGAAATAATTAAAATTAGAATCTGCCAACGCAGCAATCCTATTCACAACGAAGGAAAGTCTTATTACCGAATAAGCACTAGACCAGCATGCGATGCACACAGGCTGCCGAGACAGAGCCTCACCGTTTCACGTAGCTACGCAGACTGGATCCACACGTGTTACTTACATGTCCTTCAGTTAACCAGACCCCACACTCAGGTGGGGGACATGCCTAGCCCATCCCGAGTTCACCTGGTCACAGGGCTGGGGCCTCTGAGGGGTCAACTTAGACTGGGTGCTGAGCAGACTCGGGGACAAGAAAATAATGCTGGGCTGTGAAACAGGCTTTTAAAGTGTTTACGCCCATCTTTGTTGGGGAGCGGGGGAGGGATGGAGAAAGGACCTGGGATCAGGGTGCTCAGGGAACATGCCAAGAACGGGGAGGAAAGGAAAGCTCTCTTTCCCCTTTGGCAACAGAAAATTCAAAGTTTCCTTTTAAATTTGTGTTTGCCTCACAGTGGAGGGCAGGTGTCAGTGGGGAGGAGGGTGCCCCCTCAGGTCACAACCAGGGCCTTGCGGAAGGCTCTGCCGGGCTCCTGAGGCTTCACCGCAAACCCACAGTGTCTGCGTTTGGGTCGGTCCTCTCCCTGAAATGGACCCTGGAGCACAGGCAGGAGGAAGGTGGGTGGCCCCTGACCCTCCGAGTCCTGGCCGGCCTGTCTCACTGGCCCCCCCGCCCCCCTCCCCCTTGCAGAGATCCAGAGCTTTGCTGGCACCGAGAAGGACGGGCGCATCGTTGGGGAGATCGCCTTCCAGCTGGACTGGCGCATCCTGGCCTATGTCTTCCCAGGGGTGACCCGGCTCTATGGCTTCACTGTGTCCAACATCCCTGAGAAGATCAAGCAGGTGCGCCTCCCTGCCTGGGGGCCCTCCCTGCCCTAGAACACCCCCTGCTCTGGGGTCCCCTTCCTGCCCTAGGACCCTCCCCCTGCCCCGGGGTCCCCTTGCTGCCCCATCACACGTGGTGCCCACACAGCTGCAGCCCTGGGCGAGCCTGAGTGGTGTCTGAGGCAAATGTGCCAGGGGACACGATGAGCTGGTCCCATGAATCCCTTTGCTCCCGCTCCTGGCTTGGGACAGTCTCAGGAGTGGCTCCAGGCCGGGGAGTACTTTGACACTCAGCCCCAGCTGGCAAGACACCTTCTGCGAGCCTGGGGTGCCGCTCCCTGCTCTCCCTGACACTGTGCTGGAGGGAAACTGGGGGACGACTCCCCTGGTGGGGGCATGGCTGTGGGCCTCAGTGTCACCACCTACACAGCTGCGCTAGGGGAATCTAGCCCCTGCCCCGCCCCCGGCCCTGAGCCTAGGCCTCACCTCCCGCCCCACTCCACGGCCCCGCCTGCGGGTTCTGGGCTCTGCCCGTCCACCCGCGCCTGTGCCCACAGACGTCCATCAAGTCCCTGGACGGCTCAGTGGACGAGAAGAAGCGGCTGGAGCTGACGCACCGCTACCTGACGCTGACGGCGCGCCTGGAGAGGCTGGGCTACAAGCGCGCCGTGCACCCCGTGTTCAGCGAGTTCCTCATCAACACCTACGGCATCCTGAAGCAGCGGCCCGACCTGCGCGCCAACCCGCTGCACAGCAGCCCGGCCACCCTGCGCAAGTTGGTCATCGACGTCGTGCCCCCCAAGTTCCTGGGCGACTCGCTGCTTCTGCTCAACTGCCTGTGCGAGCTCTCCAAGGAGGACGGCCGCCCGCTCTTCGCCTGGTGAAGCCTCCGACCCGCGCCTCCCTGCAATAAACGCGTGTTGCAACCCGGGCGCCGCACTCCTCATCCGCTCCCCGGAGTGCGCGCTGAGGGCGCCAGGGCCCGGTACGCCGCCGCCCGCGCTGTCCCGACACGCCGGCCGGCGCCCGGCCGCCCGCCCCACCGCCCACACCTGCGCAGCGGGTCGCTCTCTATTAAAAGTCGTCTGTTTGCTGTTCCTCCTTTACCGCTGCTCTTTGAGGGCAGAGGCCCCGCTGTGTTTGGAACGAGGCCACCAACCCTGAGGACCCGCCAGCACGCACGGCGCCTGGTCCCCTCCCCTGGGGTCGCAGTGCCTCCTCTTGGAAGGGCAGCGGTCCGTCCCCCTGCGGGTTTCCCCGAAGGCGGAGCCTGGGGCAAGGATTCCCCAGCAGGCAGGGCAGCTGCAGAATCTGCAGGGCGGAGTGAAAACACAGGCACCTTTTTCAAAAGTCAGGAATTGCAAGACAGCGACTGCAGCGCTTTAAACCACGTGCCCGCGTGCAGCTGTGTGGGTGCGCCCTGCCGGCGAGGCTGGCGCAGGACGGGCAGTTTACTTGGGAGATGATTCAAGGAAGCAGGAGCCCCCAGGGGAAGGGGAGCCAGTGTGCAAAGGGCGTCGATTTTCTGCCTGGTTCTGGGATCGAGAGCCCTGGTCCCTTTGGTTGGAAGGTGGTAGTAGAAACCAGCAACCGGGTGCTGGTGAGATGGCTTTTTCCTGTAAATGGTGGAGCTTTCTAGGGTCCCCTATTCAGGAGCTATTTTTAGCACCTGCCAAAAATTTTAATGTCTCAAAACTGCCCCCAAGAACTGGTCCCACTCCCCTGAGATAGAAAAAAAATAGAAAAGAAAAGAAAAAAAAAAAACTGGTCCCAGCATCACACTGGGTCCTGTCCCTGCATCTTGCGTTCCCAGCCGTAGCCAAGCCCTGGCCCAGAACCGTCTCTGTAGGACACACAGCCCCACTCCTGCCAGAGCCCTCTGGCCCCCAACTCTCCTGAAGCCTGGAGAGGACAGGTGGCCCCCTGAGGCTCTGCAGTCAGGACACCTTCCTGGTTCCTTGTCTGCTGTAGGTATGAGGATGAAGGTGCTAGGGCGCCCTGTCCCTTGGTTGTCACAGCCTTGTGTGTCCCAGATGCACTGGCCCCTGTCTCAGTCAGCTCAGGTGCTGTAACAAATACCACCGACAGGGCGGCTTAAACAATAGAAATTTATCATCTCACAGTTCTGGAGGCTGAAATCTGCAATCCAGGTGCAACAGGGCTGGTTCCTCCTGGGGCCTCTCCCCTGGGCACGTGGACAGCCGTCTCCTCCCTGTGTCCTCACATGGTCATCACTCTCTGTGGGTGTCTGTGTCCTAATCTCATAAGGATGCCACTCCTATGGGATCAGGCCCACTCTAGTGACCTCATTTTAACCTCATTATCTCTGCAAAGACCCTGTCTCCAGGCACAGTCATGCTGGGATTAGGCCTTCGACATATAAATTTGGGGGCGGGGGTCACAATTCAGCCCTTAACAGACCTCATCCCTCCCAGCTGCCAGACACTACCCTTGCTGAGACTCCCCACCACCTGGGGGCCCTCTGCAGGACGCAGGGCTGTCTGGTGGGCACTTTGAGCCCCCACCCCTGGGCCTGCGGGCTCTTTTGGGTAGGACCTGGCATCGGGGCCTGAGTTTGGAGAGCTGCCCTGGTTAAGCCCTCGCAAAGGGCCAGGTGCTGCCGGGGTGCCCATGTCCCCTCCTGGGACCCGGGGGGCAGGACGGCCATCACCCACGTTCACCCACAGTCAGCCCAGGGAGCCACAGCTGGACAGGACGGGCCTGCCCCTAGCCTCCAGGGTCTCTGGGCTCGCCCAGCCCTTCTCCCTCTTCCAGTCCCCGTGAGCAGCTGCTGGAGGGGTGGGCTTCCCAAGGACCAGAGAGCTGCTGACCCGAGAGATCTGGGCATCCCCTCTCCTGGCCCTGTGGTGACTGCAAGAGGTGAAACAGCTGCAGACGCTGACCCCACAAAGGTCGCGTGGGGTGCCCGCTTCCGGGAGGACCATGGATGGGTGCAGTCTGCTCTTGGGAGGGAGGGGTCTGAGGGGGTCCATGTGCTGCCAGGATGACCATGTGATCGGTGGGCCTTTGCAGAATGGAAACAATCCCCTGTTCAAAAATCACGAAGGACTTCAAGACGGTGTTGACTCGAGCTGGCTCTCTGGGCTCAGGGCCCTGTGCTGCTGACCTGGGGTGCGTCGCCCTTGTGGGGACCCTCCGGCCTCAGGGAGCACAGCCAGCAGCCGGGACAGCTGGGTCTCACCTGCCCGCCCCGCCGGCAGACACGCACCCGCACACACTCACCCCCTGCCCCTTCTCCTGCCCGACCAGGCGCGCTGCCCTCTGCTGAGAGCCAGGGCTGGTGCCGGGGCCTCACACATGGTCCCTCTCATCCCCCTGCAGCCCTGAGGCTTGGCTGTTCTGCCAAGGAACAAAAGGCCTGGAGGGTCACCGTACGGTCACCCAGAGGGTCACCAGGGGGCCCTGGATCCAGCTGGGCCTCAAGCCTGGGCTGACCTGAGGCCGCCACCTGCTGAGGACTCTCCCCCGAGGGTCCAGGTCACAGGCACTTCCTTCGGCAGAGCCCACGCCCACGTGGGTGGAAGCCTCAGTCCTCGCCCTCCACTGGCAGCCTCTCAGGGTCCTGGCTCTGCCCCTCCCCCATCTACTCGGTTAATAAGAAGCCTGGCCCTGGGGTGGGGCGCCGCCCGAGGGCATAAAGGCCCTGCTGGCCTCCTTCCCACCTCTGCTGGCGAGAGGAGCGTCTACAGCAGGGCCTGGACCATGTCCCAGCTGGTAGAATGTGTCCCCAACTTCTCAGAGGGGAAGAGCCAGGAGGTGAGGCACCTGGGGGCGGCAGGGGCGGTATAGGGGGCTCAGGGCAAGGAGAATGCGGCTCAGTGCGCGGTTTGGGGATTGTCTTCTCTGGAAAGGGTGAGGAAGGTGGCAGCAGGCAGGCAGCCACGTCCTGGCCCAGGTCTGGGCCTGGGGTCTGGGCGGGTCACTTGGCCTCTTGTGTGAAAACAGGGCCCCTGAAGCCTGACCCCCCAGGGCCATTTCAGGGTCCCCGGGGGGTACCCCGTCTCCCTTCCCCACCTTCTGAGGTGGGCGCCGCTCTCATCCCCACGTGACCTGCAGGAAACTGAGGCAAAGAGAGCTGGGCAGGCCTTCCTGCTGCCTCAGAAGGTTCCGGGCCCTTCATACTCCCCCACCCCAGACACAGGTGGCCTGTGGGCTGGGGCCCTGCCCCTCTGTGACCTTGGCCTGTGGGTCACCTCCTCGGGGCCCTGAGAGCCCCTGTGCCCGGGTTCTGCTTCCTGCCTCGGTTTCTCCCGGAGGGTGCTGTCCCCATATGCCCAGGTCCTCGCCCCGCGTCGTGTCTGAATGGGGGCAGGGCAGGCACGGCCCCTGCAGCTCCCGCCCCCTCTTCCGCGTGGGGAGACCGAGGCGCAGGCCTGGCTTTGTCCCCAGGTGATCGACGCCATCTCCCGAGCGGTGGTGCAGACCCCAGGCTGCGTGCTGCTGGACGTGGACGCTGGCCCCTCCACCAACCGCACCGTCTACACCTTCGTGGGGAGCCCCGAGGACGTGGTGGAGGGGGCCCTCAACGCCGCCCGGGTCGCCCACCAGCTCATCGACATGGGCAGGCACAGAGGTGAGGGCCCGAGTGCGCGCGGCCGGCCTCGCCCGCAGGACTCGCCAAGGGCATGGGGCCATCGTGCTGGCGGGATGCTCCTTGGACCCCGTCCCCGTTTCAGGGGCCCTGGAGTGGCTGGCAGAGAGGTGATCGCACTCTGTACAGGCCCTGGGCGGGGGTGGGGGACACAGCCCGATCTGTCAACAGCCCACAAACCAAACACATTCTTTGGGAGGCAGCGTCAAAGGTCGGTGGACACACGGGGAGCTGGTCAAAAGGGCAGCGTCTCTGGACGCCCACAGAGGGGGAGGGAATTCACAAGAGATCCCACCTGGTGAAGAGAGATGGAGGCTTATCTCAGAGGAACCGCCTTGGGGGAGGGGGCCGCGGGGGCCGCCATCTGACCCGCAGTGGGACTCGGGTTCTGAGAAGGACCCTCTGTAAGGCAGCCGGGTGACGGCGCCCCTCCCTGAGGGCTCGGAGTTATCCTCTCGGCTCTTAGGAGAGGGAGGGGTTTACCCCTGAGATGCCGCAGAAATCGGGGGCTGCTTCTCCCGGGGCCCTGTGGTCAGTGCGGGTGTGCGTGTGCAGGGGGCTGGAGCGCAGGGTCTGCCCCGAGCTCCACACCTGGGCCCCAGCTTCCTCAGCCCCCATCTCTGTGCAGGGGAGCACCCTCGGATGGGCGCCCTAGACGTGTGCCCCTTCATCCCAGTGAGGGGCGTCACCATGGACGAATGCGTGCTCTGTGCTCAGGCCTTTGGCCAGCGGCTGGCAGAGGAGCTGGGTGTGCCAGGTGCGTACCTGGGGAAGGGCGGCCTACCCCAGGGGCTCCCCCAGCCGGCCTGTCCTCACTTCACTTCACTTCCCAGCAGCCTCAACCATCCCTTGAGGCTCTCTGCTCTTGCATCCTTAAAAATGCATTTTAAGAAAAAAACCCAAAAACCCTACCATGCAGGTTTTTGACAGGTAGGAATATGTCCCGCTTCTCCTGCAATGGGACAAACCACAAGGACAGGGTCCCAGCTGTCAGGGAGGCAGGGACCGAGTAGCCGCTCTGTAAAGGACTTGAGCAGGATGGATGGGGAGCCCTAAACAGTCTCTTTGGGGAATTAACCAAATCAAGGAAAAGCCCAGCACAGGGCAGCAGGCGGACCTGAGAGCCCGGGCACAGGTCCAGCCCCCTGCAATGTGGCTGATGGACGGGTGTCACCTGCCCTGTGCGGTGTCAGAGCTGGTGGTGAGTTTTGTTTTCTCTCCTCCTTGTTCCTTAATTTGCGGGCGTGTTGCTCGTTCAATGAAAATGCACTTTGGAGAGAAACACGAATATCCTTCCAATCCCTGTTGTGGGTGGGCAATGGCTTTTTCTGGGGCATCTGTGCAGGGGCAGCAAGGGTGGGCAGAGGAGGGGTCCTGGCCCATACAGAGTGCCCATCAGCGACCACCCACACCCATCTGACGGGACTCAGAGATGGGGGCGCTGCAAGACGGAGCTGCGGGAATGGGGGTCCTGCAGCGCCCGCCAGCCGAGGGCCTGACCGGCCAGGCCCCTTGCAGTGTACCTCTACGGCGAGGCAGCACGGACGGCCAGCCGCCAGTCTCTGCCGGCCATCCGGGCCGGCGAGTACGAGGCCCTGCCTGAGAAGGTGCGGTGTTCCCGCCCAGTGGGCGGTCTGGGGGCGGACCCCGCAGGGTGGGCCCTCCTCCCCCTTCCCTCACCCACTGGTCTCCCCACAGCTCAAGCAGGCTGAGTGGGCGCCCGACTTCGGCCCCAGCTCCTTCGTCCCCAGCTGGGGGGCCACTGTCACGGGGGCGCGGAAGTTCCTCATCGCGTTCAACGTCAACCTGCTCAGCACCAGGGAGCAAGCGCACCGCATCGCCCTCGACCTCCGGGAGCAGGGCCGCGGGGCGGGCCAGGTGAGGGCGGGCGCGGGGTCGCCGTGAGGGCACCCGTGCCGCCGCCGGAGAGGGCCCAGGCCCTGCCCCGTGCGTGGGGCTGCTGACCAGCCTGCCTCGGGGTCCACGCCACGTGGGACCGGCAGGGTCGGGGTTCCAGGGTTTGAAGCTGGGGAGCAGGTCTTTAAGGACATTTTCCATGGAAGTTGCAGGGCTGCAGCTGTGGTTAAAATACTGCATCATTTCCACACTGATAGGAAAACAGCCGCTTCTGCACCCCAGGTACCCCTAGGTGCCCCCATGTACCTCCAGATGCCTCAGGTACTTCCAGGTACCCCCAGGTGCCCTGATCCACCCAGTCTGCCATCATAGCTGTCACCTAGTGTGAGTATCACTCCTGCAGAAAGTTCGAGCTGGACACAGACACAGAGACACCCGGTGAAGGAGGCCCTGCCCCCCTGTCAGGCCCCACTCCCAGAGCCCTGGGCCTTCCAGGCAGCTGAGGCCCTGGGAGCCCAGCTTCCGTGCCGAACACTCAGTTGTCTGCAAACACAATACAAAAACACGGCAACTCCCGAATCCTTCTCTGTGCTCTGCTGGCGTGAAGAGTCTGCCTAAGCCCGAACGGTAGACTGAGTCGCCCCAGGCAGTGAGGGCCAGGAGCTGGCCTCTGGGGCAAGGGGTGGAAGGGGTGGGAGGTAGGGACCCGCCCCCAGGACAGGGATGTGGGCGGGATGCCTGGGCCGCCCGGCCTGGTCTGAGCCTGTGGCTTGTGCAGGGCGGGCCCCGCGGCACCGACCCTTCGGGGCCTTGGTTTCCCGTGGTGGGCAGGCCCTTTCCCGGCTCAGATGAGAATGAGCGAGTGAGGAACAGACCTGCCTGAAGCCGGCTGCCCGGCTGCACCGAACAGTCTTCAGGCCACGGCCCCCTTCGTCCAGGTGTCTGGGGTGGAAGGGAGCCCTCGGGCTGGCTGGGGGATGCAGGGGCAAGGGGCTCTCAGTGCGGGGAGCAGGAGAGGCTGGGCGGGGCCGGGCTGGGCAAGCCTTCTCCTTGACAGCCAGGACGCCTGAGGAAGGTGCAGGGCATCGGCTGGTACCTGGATGAGAAGAACCTGGCTCAGGTGTCTATGAACCTCCTGGACTTTGAGGTCACAGGGCTGCACACGGTCTACGAGGAGACCTGCAGAGAAGCCCAGGTGAGCAGGGTGGGTCCCCTCCCCTGTCTCTCAAGCCCAGCCCCCTGGGCGCTGACTCCCCAACCTCCGACCTCTGACCTCTGCAGGAGCTGAGACTCCCGGTGGTGGGCTCGCAGCTGGTGGGCCTGGTGCCTCTGAAGGCCCTGCTGGACGTGGCTGCCTTCTACTGCGAGAAGGAGAACCTCTTCGTCCTGGAGGAGGGGCAGCGGCTCCGGCTGGTGGGTGGGGCTGGGGGTGAGTCAGGGAGCAGGTCGGGGGCTCCGGACGCCTGCACCCCGGGCCTGGGGCCCTGTCTGCGGGGCCAGGCCTCCTCCTTCTTTGTTTTCTTGTCTGTGCCTGGAAGTTGAGATCACACTGTTTTCACTTGGGGGACACTGTTGAGGTTTTCTCTGTGACCTAAAATGTGTTCAGTCTTGTGAAACTTCAGCGGAGAGGACGGGGCCCGGTGCCTGTCCCGGAGCCGCGTCCCGCGGATGGAAGGACCTGCCCCTCGTCCGCTCCCTGCCTGTTGGGATTTGGGTGCGTGAATCTAGTGTCCATGGGTTATTCACAAAGTTGTTCCTTTGGTCCCAGGTCCTACTGCCTGCTCTGGGTGTGGCCGTCCTTCTCAGTCCTGTTGCTCTGGCCTCGGAGTCATTTTGTCTTGAGGGCGTTTCTTATAATGAACGCGTGATTGGATTTCTCTGAAAGTTTTATTTATTTATTTATTTATTTTTGGCTGCGTTGGGTCTTCGTTGCTGGGCGCCGGCTTTCCCTAGTTGCGGCGAGCGGGAGCTGTTCTTCGTTGCGGTGCATGGACTTCTCATTGCGGTGGCTTCTCTTGTTGCGGAGCACGGGCTCTAAGCGCGCAGGCTTCAGTAGTTGTGGTGCATGGGCTTAGTTGCTCCGTGGCATGTGGGATCCTTCCGGACCAGGGCTCGAACCCGTGTCCCCTGCATCGGCAGGTGGATTCTTAACCACTGTGCCACCAGGGAAGCCCTCTCTGAAAGCTTTTGTCTTTTGGTAGTTGAGTTTATCCTTTTGTATCTACTAATTTAGCAGGTATGTCTGGACTTACTGTTGTCCTAGTTTTAGGCATGAGAGTATGTGGTTTCCTTTGGGCTGTATGGAGGAGTTAGTCTATTTTTAGGAATTCTGGTAATTACCTTATAGCAATATATTTATCTCTATTTTTTGATTTATTAATTTAAAAACTTTATCCAAATGTATCAGTTTGACTTAATTTTTATCAGCACAGGCACCTTGGAGATAGCATAGCTTTGGTTCTAGGCCACTGCAAGAAAGCGAATATCACAATAAAGCAACTCACACGATTTTTTTGGTTTCCTAGTGTGTATAAAAGTTATGTTTACACTAGACTGTAGTCTATTAAGTTTGCAATACTATTATGTCTAAAAAAGCTGTGTACATACTTACTTTAAAAGTACTTTATTGCTAAAAGATGCTAACCATCATCTGAGCTTACAGAGAGTCGTGATCTTTGTGCCGGAGGAGGATTTGAAATACTGCAAGAATTACCAAAATGTGACACAGAGACACAAAGTGAGCACATGTTGTTGGAAAAATGGTGCCAATAGACTTGCTTGAAGCAGGGTTGCCACAAACCTTCAATTTGTCAGAAACGTACTATCTGTGACAGTGCGGTAGAGGGAGGTCTGCCTTTTGCTGGCTGGCGGAAGCCAACAGAGCTTATACTCAGTGGTGTAGCTTTGAAGAAATAATCAGCTGAAAGCAGAAAATACACTTTAAGAAAAGAATCTACATTCCCATAACATGAGACACAGGAAGTGAATGAGAAAGTAACTACACAGCATTTACTGCTGTCTTTCTTCCTTCTCCGTTTCCTGATTTTTTAGACTTGTGCTATTTTTTAGGGAGCTGGTTATTTTGGTGCTTAAATATTTTTTCAGTTGTTTAAATTATGGTAAAATAGACATGACATAAAATTTGTCGTCTTTTAACCATTTTTAAGTGCACTGGCCACTGGTGTATGTGTATAAAGCTGTGCAGCTGTCACCAGTGTCCGGGATGGGGTTTCCTATTTCTGCAAAAGACGTTGTCAGGACTGTGACGGGGCTCGCGCTGACTCCGCAGGCCACTTTGGGTGGTGGTGCTGTCTTACAGCACCGTCTTTCCAGCCCTGGACGTGGGCTGTGTTCCCCTTCATTTGTCTTTGCCTTCTTTCACCATGTTTTGTAGTTTTCATCGTAGTCTTTTACCTCCTTAGTTAATTAATTCCTAAGTATTTTATGCTATTGAAAACGGAATTGTTTTTGTAATTTCTTTTTCGGGTTGTTCACTGTTAGTGTTTAGAAATGCACTGACCTTTGCGTGTTGACTTTGTATCCTGCTACCTTGCTGAATTCATTTATTAGTTCTAGGTGCTTAACTTTTTAAGTTTAAATAATGTATTTAATCCTTTAGCTGTTCATCAATATTAGACAATGTCTGTTGACTCTTGGTGAAGAGAGACAAAAAAATTAATGCACTTGTGTGAATGGTCATCTCTGTTCCAGATTTAAATTGCTTTGTTGTTACTTTTACATTGTCAGTGTATAACATTGACCTTCTGTAACCATATCCACACATACTAAATACCCACAGATGTTCAATCTTGGTTCTATACACGAGTGAGGTCACTATGCATCTCTGTCCTTTCCCATCTGTCTGGCTGGATTTCACAGACAAGCAGATTTTTAAAGAAAGGCTCACAGGGGCTTTATTCTGTGGGTTCTGGCAGGTTTGGGAATGTCTTTCTGTGACGTTATGCTTTTTGCAAGACCGTAGGACAACCAAAACCTCAGGTCGCAAGTCTTTTCCTGAGAACGTTGCAAACACGTTGTTACCACCTTTGGAATGAATGTCCCTGTGCGGAGGTCTAAGGCTAACCCTAACCTGGGGGCCGGTTTTTTCTCCTGGACGCTTGAAGAATTCCATCTTTATCCTTGAGAGTCAGCGACTCTGCCACAAGAGTCTTGCTGTGGATTTTTCTGCATCATTGTTTTCTCTGGAACAGGGTTTCTTGTGATTCACAGGTTCATTCTTGTTTAGCTTCAGGAATATTTTCTTCCATTGTATTTTTGATCCAGTTTTTGGTCCTTTCACTTTACCGACACCCGTTACACTGCGGTAGCATTTTCTTCCACATATTCTGCCTTTTTTGTACTTTCTTTCCCCCATATTCACTGTGGTTTTCTCAGGCTTCATTTTGCAATCACTGATGAAGTTTATGGCTGGGTCTGTTCTCTTTCTAGCAGTTACAAAGTTTTGTGTAACTTTTTATCTTGATGTAATTTCCTACTCGCAGAAGAGGTGCGAGCACAGTACCAGGAGCTCTTTTATGCTCTCCAGGTTCACCTATTGTTGCATTTTGCCCCATCTGCTGTATCACTGTATTTCTGTATTCCACGCATAATCATATTTTTTTCTGGAACATTTTAAAGTAGATTGAAGACACTGTGCCCTTTACCCCTTGTTTATTCAGGGTGTAATGCTTAAGATCAAGGACGTTCTCTTACACAATCACAGTGCAATGATCAAAACCGGGAAATCCAGCACGGTATAGCCTGGCGTCTAATCTGCAGACCGGAATCAAATCGCATCAGTGCCCCCCTGTCCACGGTCTGCCCCAGAGCAGCAGTGGGTTCGGCTGGCTTGTCTTTTATGGCCTTTAATCTGGATCAGGTCCCCAGTGCTCCCCGTCTTTCCTTGACCGTGGCGGACTGTGGAGCACCGGCTGGTGGCTTTGTGAAGCACGGCTCGCTGGGCGCCGGGCTGACCTGTCTCAGGGCTGGGTGCGCTTGTGCGTTTCTGGCAGGAGTAGCACAGAAGTGACAGAGTGCCCCCCTCAGGGCGTTACCTGGGTCCTCTGGTCGAGCTGGTATCCCTGACCCAGGGTCATCACTGCAGTGTTTCTGTTTTCCTTTTGTTGTTAATAAGAACTCCCTGGGGAGGTAGTTTAAGAATGTGTAAATGACCTGTTCCTCTTAAAATTCCAGCCGCAAGTATTAGGAGCATCAAGAATTTTCTAACTTCATCCTTTTTCTCTAAGAAGCTTTCACCTCTCCCACATTTATTTATTCCTTATTAATGTGTTTGACGCTCTCTACTGTTTTTTTGTTTGTTTTTTTGGCGGTACACGGGCCTCTCACTGTTGTGGCCCCTCCTGTTGTGGAGCACAGGCTCCGGATGCGCAGGCTCAGCGGCCATGGCTCACGGGCCCAGCTGCTCCGCGGCGTGTGGGATCCTCCCGGACCGGGGCACGAACCCGCGTCCCCTGCATCGGCAGGCGGACTCTCAGCCACTGCGCCACCAGGGAAGCCCTCTATTGTCTTTTAAAACATATTATTTTATATTTTTTATCTGAAAGTTCTGAGGTCTGCAGTCTTTGAAGGTCTGATTTTGCAAACTGTTGTGTCTGCTGATTCTCATGGTGGTGCTTCTTCACGTGCTTTGTGATTTTTGATTGTGAGTGCCTGTTCTTTAGAGTTTCGTCTGTGGTAATTCTTGGTCACCTGGTTTAGTTTGTGTTTGCCTCTGTTAGATGTTTGGACCACTTTAGATGAGCCTTTTGCTTGGAGCTTTGGCGCCACACAGGAAGAGAATTCTGTGTGAATGGTGGCCCACCTCCCCATCAGGTTAGAATTCCCAGGAAAGATTTTTTTCGTGCTTCACCAAACGGAAGGCCGAGACTGGGAAGTATCCCAATATTTCCTGTGATGGGTGGTTTTTCCCAGATTCATCCTTGGAGATGTCCTCTTCCAAGGGTCTCCCGTCTGACACAGCTCTTGTGGGCTCGAGACCACCCCTACTCGTGAGAGGTCTCAGATGTCTCCAGGGTGGACCCAGCTTCTGGGAGAGGAGGTCTTTCTGGGCATTTCTGGTCACTTCTGGCTGTGAATGGTTTCCTTTACTTTCTGCCAGCTTTGCCGGGTGCTGAATTCCATTCTGACAGTTCTGTTCCTCACTCTGAGGTTTTCTGCGGCAGGCGGGCTGCTTGCTGGCTCTACCGCCAGCTCTCGGGCACTCTCTGCCCTATTTCCACATCCTCAGGGAGACCTCATGACCATCCCCTGGGACCTGCTGCTTCATTTCCCTCAAGCTGCACTTGTCATTTTCTGTTTTGTGTGGAACATATCACCTGCGTGGCTCAGAGGGGTTGGAACTGTGTGACGGCATCGAGCATTATAAAGTGTCCTGAGTGGTTTTTGGTGGAAAGAATTCTACTCCAAAATGGGGATATTTCCAACTTAACGTTGAATTTGGGTAAAATTCACTTTTTCTCACATATCAAGTCTCACATTTGGGCAGATCAGGCAGCTCCTGGCCTTTAAGAACCAGAGAGACCCTGACACCCGAGGAGCTGGAATCCTGTCCAAAGAGGCAGTTTTCTTGGTCCCTTTCCAGCACAGGCTCTCGTGGGGGCAGGATGGGGTCACCATGGGCCTTGGTCTCCCTGGAGCAGCACGGTGGGTGGGTGATGTGTCCGGAGCCCAGGCAGGGTGCCTGCTCTCGGCGAGGCCTTCAGCCGGCAGGGCTGCTGGTGGGCATGGGGTGTGGCAGCTGTGCCCCTGCAGGCTCCCCACCAGGGTGGGGTGCCCTGTGGGCGGCAGGGGTGGGACCTGCCGGTCAAGGGGACTCCACTCACCGGCCCCTCTTCCAGGTGGTGAACCGGCTGGGCCTGGACTCCCTGTCCCCCTTCAACCCCAAGGAGCGGATCATCGAGTGAGCAGCCCCTGCCCCCCGCCCCTGTGTGGAGACCCCCTCAGTCCTCCAGAGCTCTGCTCTGTCGCCAGGCGTGGGGCTGGGAGCTTGCTGGGGGGCCCAGTGGGGTCCCGACAAGGTCCCACTCTGTCCTCACGCAGCTCCTGGCTGGTCACAGCCCCTCCCCGGGGCAGCCACTCTGCATATTGGACCCACATCCTTGCCCCCCACACACACTGGTGCGAATCAGGGGCCCCCGGCCTGGCCAACCCCACCCTTACGGCCTGGCTGCAACGACCCAGGACCCTGTCCCCGCCCCTGCACGATGCAGACCCTCACTCCCAGCCCCATCCCTGCAGGTACCTGGTCCCCGAGGTCAGCCCAGAACAGAGCCTGGTTGACCAGCCCCTGCGCACCTTCGTCCGTGAGGTGGGCGCCCGCTCGGCAGCCCCAGGGGGCGGTTCCGTGGCCGCAGCCAGTGCAGCCATGGTGAGTGGGGCCTGGGCCAGGATGCGGGGGGGATGGCCGGGCTTGGGGGCGTTGCCCAGCCTGGGGCTGGTCCCACGCACAGGGCACTCTCCCCAGGGTGCCGCGCTGGCCTCCATGGCCGGCCTCATGACCTACGGGCGGCGCCAGTTCGAACACCTGGATGCGACCGTGCGGCGCCTGGTCCCACCCTTCCACACGGCCTTGGCTGAGCTGACCGCGATGGTGGACGCCGACGCCCGGGCCTTCGAGGCCTACCTGGTGAGCGTGCAGACGGGCCTCCATCACCAGCCCCGCAGAGGCAGCCCCGAGGGAGAGTGGGGTCGGTGGACAGTACGGGGTCCGGGCGAGAGAAAAGTGGGTCAGGGTCACAGGGGGAGGGGGAGGGGCTGCCACGAGCACAGTTGTCTGTAGACCCTGGGGGCTGGAGGGAGGAGACAGTGGTCTAGCCCCTCTTGGGCACTCCCCTCCCCCCGCTCGTGCAGGGCCAAGCTCGGTGGGTGTGGTGCAGGCGTGACTCCAGGTCGGGGTCCCTGCAGGCTGGGGGGGGGGGGCAAGAAGGGCACCTGTCCTGAGGGTCAGCCAGGCTCAGCGTCCCCCTGCCCACGTCCCTGAGTCCCGCTGATGGGTGACACCCAGACCTGCAGATGCCGGAGGAAAACAAAGTCCCCAAGGAAGAGTTCCCATCCCGGGAAGGGTGGGAACAGGAATCTTCACAGAAGAAACGCTGTGGGTCATGGTCTCAGAGATCAGAGAAGATGTTCAGCCATGAGACACAAAGGGCCCCAGGGGAGCCGGGCACTTTCAGCAGCACAGGACGTGGGCGGCTGCATCCAGGCAGTGCCCATCCAGGGGGCAGCGGAGGAGGGACGTCCATCAGACCGGGCGGGGGATGGGGAACTTGCAGGAAGGTCGAGGTCCGAATTCAAGGTCAAGAAGCCCCAGGCGTGTCTGAGGGCAGATACAGCAGAGAGGACCCGGGAGAGGCGGGAATGAGGGCGCTCGTACCCCACGGGGGTAGGAAGACACGCCTGGGAAGGAATGAGCTCCCGACAGACAGCAGGCATCCAGAGCCGCCTCGGGGGTGGGTGGGGGACGGGGCAGGAGGACCTGGGCCAGGTGACCTCGGGGGCTGCTGGGCTGGGCGCCCCGACGTGAGTGCCGCATCCGCACGGGGACAGTCTAGGATGTCGCATTGTGGCAGGAGGTGACCCTGCGACAGAAGCTGTGTCCCCGGGGGCGGGGTACAGAGACTGATCACCTTTCCCCTATGCTCTTTTACGTTTTAATTTCGTTTATTTGCTTTTTAAAATGGGTGAAAGCTTCAGGGGTTCAGAGTTCACAGGGGCAGAGGGCAGCTGGTGTGTTGTCCCCCTGCCCAAGCAGGTGCAGCCCCAGTGCGTACATCTCCCTGAGATGTTTGTGTGCATTTGGGCAGAACTGGGTCTCCCCTTTCTCCTCCTTTCCTACGCAAATGGCGTCAGGCAGATGTCCAGTTGCAGCTTGCATCTTTCACCTTACGTCCTCCTGGAGCAGGGACACCCCGGCTCAGTGGCCCGGTGTTCTGGGGTCCCCTGGGGTGGAGGCCTTGGACCAGCCCTGTTGGGGATTCTGGCCAGGTCCAGTCAGCACCTGGGACAGGCAGTGTGGACAGCTGGCCTCCGTCACTGAGCACTCAGTGGACGGGCTGTAGGAGCGACTCGGGGACGGGCTTTCCCCCCAGGGCGGGTGTGTTTCCCACGTGGAGGGTGCTGCCCAGTGGCCCTTGCAGAGGTTGTGTGGATCGAGCCCTGGAGTGGCCCTCCCGCCGTCTGCCCCGATGCCGCGGCCACTGGACCTGGTGGTCACGTGCGTCTCTTGGTGCTGCCCTGGTGCGAGCATCTCACGTGGGCGGGGCAGGGGGAGGAGCGTTTTCATACTTTCTGCAGCGATTTTATTTCCTTCTCAGGAAAGTGAGGTGTCCTTTTCTTCTCTGCTCTGCATGGTGCTGCCTAGGCCTTTTCATAAGCCAGGGAGTCTCAGCTTGTTTGACTTTCAACTTTGCTTGTGCGACTTTCAACTTTGCTTGTGCTGGTTTCTGACCATAAGAGCCTTGTGTTTTTATGTCGTCGAATATTCAGTCTTTCTTTTGCTCTTTCCTTGGTGTTGTGTCGTAGTTTAAACGGCCTCCCCAGGCCAGAATTATTGAACTTCTCTCAGGGTACCTCTAGCTATCTGTGGTCTGAGGCACTTCAGATACTGAGAGGGGCTTGAGTAGAGGCATCAGTGTGCATATAAATAATAACATGTAATTAAAAACAAATATTAAAAATTCTGACCACTAGAGATTAGAAATAAGACAAATATAAAACAACTGGAAGGGGAAGTAGAAAAATGAAAATCTAATCCAAAGGCAGGAAGGAAAAAGAAAAGTAGTCAGCAAAGAGGTGTGGTTTAGAGAAAACCTAACATAAATGGTTAGACTGAAGACACACCCGACCGGCAATCACACACACACACGTGTGAGTGTGGTAGACACTGCACTGGTCTATGTCCCCAGTGAGCAGCAGGAAGAGAGACTTTTGAACAAAAATAAGAAAACATCCTTATCTTGCACCGAATACATGAGCAATCTCTAGGTGGAGTCACCAAACAAACCTCACAGTGAATCAGAAAATAAATCAAACTGCAGCCCTGAGGGTGGGCAGCCCCCCTCAGCCAGACACAGACGTGGCCACGTGAAAGTCAGACGACTAAAATCAGCAAAGTTCTGCCCAGTGGAGACCCTCCTGCCCCCCCACCCCCGCCCTGACCTGGGTCTGCAGCAGAGTCAGCAGGTTCCCGTGTTCGGGAGGAGCTGCTGTGGGTCCACACGGAAAAGAGACACGTGTCACAGGAGACAGGAGGCCGGAGGGGCGCCCGGGGAGACTAGGGAACGTCAGGATGGTGACAGAACCCGGTTCAGGTCGGGTCCAGGATGGTCACAGAATCTGGTTCTGGGTCCACAGAATCAGGTAGGGTCCAGGGATCCTTTATGCTCATGCAGCGTTGATGGACCAGCTGACTGTTAACGGTTTTGGGCGGAGATTTGGCGAAACCTACAAAACCAGCAGGGCACGTTCCCCACCAGCTACGCCTTTGGACCCGGCACGTGGGCAGGCCTAGGGCACTGGTGTGAGCGAGCGGGGCTGGACGGGTGCTCACAGCACGGGGTGCGGGACGGGGGAGGCCTGCCCGGCAGCGGCGAGGTGAGCGACACATGGGCTGATGGCTCCTCAGAGGAGGCCTGGGTTGTGTGGCCCCTCGGGGATGCGCAGACATGGCCAGAACCATTACACCTGGACTTCAGGGGTTGTGCGGTTGCCTTGCCTGGAGGCTGGGAGGCCTGCGGCTGGAGAACCCGCTCCCCTCCACCCTCCTCTCCAGCCTCCAGTGCTGACCACATGGGGCCTTGCGCCGGGTCGCCTGCCCTCCTCTGTCAGGGGCCCAGGGCTCTAATCCACGGAACCGACCTCGGGGGTGGTGTGGGCCCTGCGTGAAGCCCCTCCCTGCCCCAGGCTCCCATGTCCCCTCATCACAGTCAGTCACCCGCGCGTTTCTGTGTTTGCTCCGGCAGAAAGCAACAAAGCTGCCCAAGAACACACCTGAGGACAAGGACAGGTGAGTGCAGTGGTGGCTGCGGACATCCGGACGCCTCAGGAGGCCCTGGTACCAGTCAGTCCCCCACTGGTGTGTGTTGTGATTGAAGAACAGTTTCCCTGTGGTCCCCACCCTGGTTCCGTCTGCTCAGAGCGGAGCCATCAGGTGGGTCCAGCAGTGTCTGGGTGCCCTGGGCTCTAACCACTGACCCTCTTGCTTCCAGACGCGCGGCTGCCCTGCAGGAGGGGCTGAGGCGGGCGGTGGCCGTGCCCCTGGCGCTGGCGGAGTTGGTGACCTCGCTGTGGCCGGCGCTGCAGGAGCTGGCCCTGTGCGCGAACCTGGCTTGCCGGTCGGACCTGCAGGTACGCTGTGGAGCCCCGCTGCGGGGGCGACGTGCGGAGGGGCACTGGGCATCACAGCTCTTCACCAAGCCGGGCAGGCACAAGCGCTCACAGGGCATTTTGGTCAGTCTCAGCCCGCAGGGCTGGCTCCTTCACCCATTAAGGTCTTGTGCAAGGTCGCGCGGCAGAGAGAAGCAGAAACTCGAGTGTGTCTCCAGAGGCCACCCCTAACCATCCCCCAGACCCCGTCCCATCCCTCCTTCCCACCGTCCCTCTTCTAGAAAACCCAGGGGCTTGCAGATGTGCACAGGCACCCCTGTCCGCAGCCCGTGCCGTGCGCAGAGGCTCGGGGACCAGGAATGTCAGGGCCGGCTCTGCGTGTCCGCAGCCCATCCTGAGGGGAGGAGCCTCGTTTCCTTGGGCTGGTTGTTATATCCGCCTCTGGAGGGGGCCAGGCCGAGCTGCTTCTCTCTGTGGGGAGAGGGCCGGCCCTGCCGCCTGGAGGGAACCCTTGGGCTGGTCAGTTTGCCGTCTTCACGAATGAGGCGTGAGGCCCCCGGGCCGTGTCCCTGGGCTGAGGAGTGGGCAGGGCAAGGCCCTGCTGCCCCCCGGTACCGACGAGGGCCCTGCCCGTTGGCTGTTGTAGGTGGCGGTGAAGGCCCTGGAGACGGGTGTGTTTGGCGCGTATTTCAATGTGCTCATCAACCTGAAGGATGTCACCGATGACGCGTTTAAGGACCAGGTGGGCAGGGGTGTGGGCCGGGCCCGCCGAGGGCACTGGAGGCTGCCCTCGGGCCGTGGCTCCCAGACCTGGGGCCCAGGGCACCTGGCCAGCAGGTCCTCAAGGGAGGGAAGTGTCCATCAGATGAGTAGTTCCTCCAGCTCCTGCGGGTGGACGAGGCCTGGCCGGCAGAACGCAGGCGTCGGGGACGGCCGGGGCCGCCTTTCAGCGCCTCTGTGGAGGCAGGTGGCCTGGGGGCCTGCCGGCGCCCCCTAGTCCCCTCCCGGGGGGGCTCTGGCCAGGGCTGAGGTCTCTCCCAGGTGGGCTGGGCTGTAGCGCGGACAGCACAGGGTCTCAAAGAACAGTCTGCAGTCTAAGCCATGCTCCCACTTCAGCATTTGTGGTCATTCCCTTGTTACTGTTTATTGGAGGAAAATTCACAAAACGTGCAGCTCACTGTGTTAGGTGATACAACTCAGTGGCGTTAAGCACACTTACGGGGCTGCGAGACCACCACCTCTGTCAAGGCCTGGAGCATTCGTATCACTCCAAAGGATGCCCCACAGCCACCCCCATTCCCAGCCCTGGCCACTGCCCATGTGTCTCTGTGATTTTGTGACAATCTTTAAAAAGTGATTTCGTGGCTTGGAATGGGAGGGCCACGGCCTTTTCGAGCGTCAGCCTGTCCCCACCTGCCTCTCCAGCTGGGCTGGGCTTGGCCATCAGGGAAGGCCCTGTCCACCATGGAAGCATTGAGATAATGGACAGGCCGCTTGAGCTCTGGCCCTTAAGGCCTCAAGGACACAGCCCTGTCCTTGGCAGTCATGGCTAAAGTGGGGAGACCGGGAGGGTGGGGGCTGGCTGGCCCCAAATCTCAGGAAAGACAGAGGGGCCCCTCCCATCACCACCAAGAGACCCATGAGGAGCTGGGGACCCCTAGGTCAGGGGCTTGGTGTCACCCAGAGTGGACAGCCCAGGGAGGTGGCGGGGAGGTGGGGCCAGCGGGGTTGGTGGCGGACTTGGGGTGGTGACGGGGCCCCTGTGTCTGTCAGGTCCGCCAGCGCATCTCCGGCCTCCTGCAGGAAGCCAAGACCCAGGCGGCACTGGTGCTGGACCAGCTGGAGGCCCGGCGGGAGTGATGGCCGGGCGGGGGACCTCACTGGACCCTGCTTCCCCTTGAGGCCCCTCCAGACACATCCCATGGGGCCCAGAGAGGGGAGGGTGTGAGGGGCAGGTGTGTCTGGGTTCGTGGTGTCACCTTCTGTCACCTGGGGCCTCCAGTAAAGTGAGGACACACTGGTGCCTGTGGGGTGCATGCAGGGGATCAGTGGGCGGGCTGGGGGAGGGCTGAGCCGAGCGGCTGGGACGGGGACCCCGTGAGGTGCCAGTGTGGGGAGGCAGGTGGGGGGAAATGGAGGTGCAGCCCAAGGTGACACAGGGTCCCAGAGCACCTGGAGTCCTGGGGGAAAGAGCCCGTCACATGGAGGGGTGAAGGCCGCGCTGCCTGATGGGCGGGACCTGCCAAGGTGAGGACAGGCAGAGGGCCAGGAGTTCCTGGGGAGGTGCTGCTGACATGCGGCCGGGTCCCACGTCCTGGCGGGAGAGCTCAAAGCGTTGGACCTGGGCTCTGGGAGGGGGGTCCTGGGCACTGGGCACCGACTTCCCTCAGTGGAAGCTCAGGGGCTGAGGCCCAGTGGTGGGGGTCCCAGGAGGGTCCCTGCAGGGCCTGGGCAGTGAGGGAGGTGGGGGTGCGGTGGAGAGCCCCCTGGGCTGGGGGCAACCGACCTGGTCCAGGTGCTGCAGAGCCAATGATGCCCGAGGGAGGGACGAGGGATCCTGGGGGGCGAGAGGTGTGTGTGGGGCCCTGCGGGGATCGTGGGAGAGGCCCGGGCAGGCAGCCGTGTTGCCCCAGTAGGGCAGCATCCTTGAGGCTTGGAGCTGTAAGCGTGCGAGCGTCGGCGTTACTTTAGGAGGGCCAGGAGACACCAGGAGCTGCAGGAGGGCCCCAACCTGTTCTTTTAAAATAGGCAACGCATCACGTAGTTCAAAAACCAGGGCTGTGCAGAGAGTCCCCACCACCTGGTCCCCAGCAGCCCTTGCGTAACCTCTTCAGGAAATCACTGAATTCCCTCTTTGCGCCCATTCAGTGTTTATGCAAACACAAACACATGTGAATATATACTCTTCATTCTTCCTTGACTGCGTTAAGAGAGCAGATCAAATGCTGACTTTTGTTCCTAGTTAACACGTTAGCCTGGAGGCCATGGCCCGGAGCCCTTTCACATCAGCTTTTATTTTAGAGACTCCTACTTACTTTATTCACTCGTCCTTTCTCCGTATTTCCTTCACCATTTCATTGTGAAATAGAAGATACATTCAGGAAGGTGCACGTCCTGATCGGCCTTCTCCCGTCACAGACCCCTTCTCACCCTGACCCCTGACCCCAACGGCCCTGCTCCACGGTGACCGCACTCTGGCTTCCCGTAGGCCATCTGGCACAAGGGCACACTCCCCACGCAAAGGCTCAGTTTTCCGCGTGGGCTGACATTTGGGTAAACGGGGTCGTGCGTGCCCTTGGCGTCTGCTGTGTCTCTCCACCTTGCGTGCATCTTGCACAAGGCTCACGGGGTGGGGGGACCGCTGAGTCCTGGGGCGTCACCCTCCCGAGCGGCTGCACCACTGCACTCAATCTCCCCTTGTCCCCGTGGCAGAGCTCGGAGGAGTTCTCACCACTGACGGTGGAGTGTGTCCCTAGCTCTCAGATGCTGGGATGGGGGCTGAGGAGGTGAGCATGGTGCCCACTGGGCCAGAAGAGACTCACCTGTTGCTCACCTGTTGCCTGCCTGGGAACCCCTGACCTCTACCCGAGGACAGCTTTCCCCAGGTGGCCACTGCCGTTGGCCTGAGCTTCCCCACTGACCCACAGCCCCTCGGTGAGAGTCGGACCTGAGGCAGCCCCAGGAGTCTTAAGCAGAGCTGCCCTGGCTTATTCAGGAATGAAATAAATTTCAACTGTCCCATCCATGAGACGTCATGGCTGGTTGTTATGTAGCAGCAGCTGACAGATACACTTCCTAACTGAGTGTATTGTCAAACTTTGGGGGTTTTGCCTTGAGAGGTGGAAGATGGGTGTCAGTATGGTTTAATTATCTTTTGTTATATCTGAGGTTGACTGTCTTTTCATATCATTAACGATGGATTTCCTTTTCTGCAGTCTGTTCATGTGCGTAGCCTGTTTTTCTATTGGGCACTAGACTGGCCCTAAATATCCACCAGCCTCCAGCTCCTTCCCAGGGGGCGTCCTTGGCTGCATTTGATCTGCTCTCTTTACATAGTGAAGGAAGAATGAAGAATATATATTCACGTATTTGTGTTTGTAGCCTCCTGCCTCCAGGAAGTTCCTGTTAAAAATAATTTGAAAAAATCATCACACACTGAAATTCCTTCCAGACAGGCTGTGCACATGGAGAAACAAAAAGTATGAACGTACTTGCTAGGTAACCATACAAGATATTAAAAGAAAATGATTTGGGGAGTATATCCTCCTTGAGCAAGCCAGAGAACCCAAATGTTCTACAGGGAAGTCTTACTATCTAAAAACTTAAAAACTTGTTTTGTGGGCTTCCCTGGTGGCTCAGTAGTTAAGAATCTGCCTGCCAATGCAGGGGACATGGGTTTGAGCCCTGGTCCGGGAAGATCCCACATGCCGCGGAGTGGCTGGGCCCGTGCGCCAAAACTACTGAGTCTGCGCTCTAGAGCCTGCGAGCCACAGCTACTGAGCCTGCGTGCCACAACTACTGAAGCCTGTGTGCCTAGATCCCGTGCTCCACAACAAGAGAAGCCACTGCAATGAGAAGCCCGCGCAGTGCAACGAAGAGTAGTCCCCGCTCGCCTCAACTAGAGAAAGTCGGCGCGCAGCAATGAGACCCAACACAGCCAAAAATAAATAAATAAAATAAATTTATTAAAAAAAAACCCAGCCCCCCCAAAAAAACTTGTTTTGGTAGAAGACATCATATCCCAAAGTAAATGTCAAGGACCTATTGGAAGGATAAAACCCAACATAGATAACAGGTAGAGTTACTATGACCAATAGAAAAGCTCCTACAAATTAAACTGACAAGGACAGTGTCTGAGCAGTTGTGTGGTGGGTGTGCTTGTCTGCGTGTGCAAGCCGGTGTGTGTGTATATGTGCAAATGCAAGGACAGCTCCAGGAAAGTCCTCAAGGGGTAAACTCTGGAAAGGGCATGAGCTTGGGGTGCAGGGTCTCCGTTACCTCTACCGTATTCTCCCAGTGGAGTGTGGGCACAGGCGAGGGGCCTGCAACCGTGTAGGCTAGAGGCTCTCGTAGGTGCCCCGCCTACACGTGGAGCAGTGGGGGCGGGGGTGGTGTGGGGGGCTGTCCTGGGGAGGGGACCTGCAGGCCCGTATGGGGAGGGATGGAGTTCCTTCCAAGAGGCTTAGGGGAAGAACTGCAAGTGGGTTTAGAATCCACCCCCCAGACGGCGCATCGAGGGTCCGGGCTGTCCGGGCTGCCCAGGCGGCACCGCGGCTCCTTCACGACTCCCTTCATCCGCTCTTTCTTGCTTGCATCTGAGGCAGTTGTAATTGCTCATGGTCGTTATTTTTATTGGAAATCACAGCGTCCCTGACCAGGAGGCCCTCTTCGTGATCCGGGAGCTCGTCTGCTGCGCGGACCCTACTCCACCCCAGCCCACTGATCCGGACGCTCCGCGCCTCCGCCAGGTCCCTCCTCTGGAGGGGTTGGAAGGCGAGGCGCCTGGGGTCTTGCCGTGTGTGTGTGTGTGTGTGTGTGTGTGTGTGTGTGTGTGTGTGTGTG